>NC_140021.1:37796093-37816093 GCF_964263955.1 Coregonus lavaretus
CATATCATAGCTTCATATTTCACATCTCATAGCTATTAACCCATCATAGCTTTTTTACAGCTTATATATTTTTTTACATATCATAGCTTCATATTTCACATCACATAGCTTCACAGCTTATTTTTACATATCATAGCTTCATATTTCACATCTCATAGCTTCACAGCTTATTTTTACATATCATAGCTTCATATTTCACATCACATCTTCACATCTCATAGCTTCACAGCTTATTTTTTTCCATATCATAGCTTCATATTTCACATCTTCACATCTCAGCCTATAACGCAGATTATCAGTCCACGTCATAGCTTCTTACATGCTTTTACAGCAACTGGTATTCCAAGGTGGTCCCCCATCCAAGTACTAACCAGCCCTAAACCTGCTTAGCTTCCGAGATCTGACGAGATCGGGTGTATTTTTTATTTTTTTTTAAATTAACCCATCTTTATATCATAGCTTCATATTTCACATCTTCACATCATATCATAGCTTCACAGCTTCTTTTTTACATATCATAGCTTCATATTTCACATCATTTCTTCACATCTCATAGCTTCACAGCTTCTTTTTACATATCATAGCTTCATATTTCACATCATTTCTTCACATCTCATAGCTTCACAGCTTCTTTTTTTTTTTTTACATATCATAGCTTCATATTTCACATCATATCATAGCTTCACAGCTTCTTTTTTACATATCATAGCTTCATATTTCACATCACTTCTTCACATCTCATAGCTTCACAGCTTCTTTTTACATATCATAGCTTCATATTTCACATCTCATAGCTTCACAGCTTATTTTACATATCATAGCTTCATATTTCACATCTCATAGCTTCACAGCTTATTTTTTCCATATCATATCTTCATATTTCACATCTTCACATCTCAGCCTATAACGCAGATTATCAGTCCACGTCATAGCTTCTTACATGCTTTTACAGCAACTGGTATTCCAAGGTGGTCCCCCATCCAAGTACTAACCAGCCCTAAACCTGCTTAGCTTCCGAGATCTGACGAGATCGGGTGTATTCAGGCTGGTATGGCCGTAAGCGAGTGAATAACTCTTGGTACACTATATAAAGAAATGAACAAAATTTACCAGTGTTTCGAATTTCCGTGCAACTTAATGAACCGACTAAAAACAAAGGCTAAATGTAATGCCTATATTTTGAGGGGAACACTTTGTCTATTATTTAATTTGACCAGGGCAGCACATACAAACTGCATTTAGTCCAATAAAAATACATGATATTATTAGGGTGATAAATAAAAGGCAGTTGCTCCATGACACATATATTTTGAGGCAAACGCACTGTCCATTATTTTAATTGATCAGGGCAGGGCAGGGCAGCACATACAAACTGCATTTAGTCCAATAAAAATACATGATATTATTAGGGTGATAAATAAAAGGCAGTTGCTCCATGACACAAGAGCACTCTCTAGTGGAACAAAAAGCTTACAGCACATGGTATTCCCAGGGGTTCTCCCATCCAAGTACTAACCAGGCCCCATCCTGCTTAGTTTCCGAGATCAGACGAGATCGGGTGTATTTTTTTTTTTTTTTTTTTTTTTATTATCAAAAAATTCAATTTTTTACAATATTTACAGTACAATATTACAAAGAACAATACAGAAGACACTAGCCTAACATAGGCAGGTGAACAATTCACCCCCTATCAAATCAAAGAACCCAAAGAAATAAAAATACAAAAAAAACTATTATACAAAAAAAACCAGACATGACTAAGACATAACAAAATCCACCCACAAAATAGGCAGATAAAAGCCACCCCCTATCAAATAAAAATAAACAAAGAAAATATTCAAAATAATTCTTTCATAAATTATAAGTGATTCCTCCACCATCCACCTTTGCAATCAACCCACACCCCTCAACAAAATGTTCATCAAAATCTTCCATCCCATAATTAAACAACATATCCATGTGTTTACTAAACAGTGATATAAAAATACCCCACACCTTCACCCTCTTCCTGTCAAAAAAACCATAATTCCTCCTACAAAAAATAGCATACCTCACAAAACTCAAAACAATATTCAACAAGCACACATTAACGCCATCACATTTACCAGACACTCCAAATAACACAAGTTCCTCCCACACATACTTTTTCAAGAAATCACCCCCCCAGTTTTTACTTAACATTTCCTTAACTTTACAAAACATATCTTTTAATTCCTCACATTCTATAAACAAATGCATAAGCGTTTCTGGGAAACATCCACATATATCGCATTCCCTTTTTACTTCACAATTAATTTGATGTAACACCACCTTTGTAAATATTCTATTGTGTCTTAACTTAAAATCATATTTTCACACTCCTTACTATTATATTTTACATTTAAATTTTCCCATATCTTTTTTTCATCCAATTCTGGAAAAACTGTTTTCCAAAATTTTTCAGCAGCCGGCCTTCTATAACATTTTCCTACCATTATTCTATACAATATTTTCACTGGTATAGTAGATAAATGTACTTTCTTCTCACTGCTACCAATGAACAAATTAGGAAATACAAACAGATTTTCTCTTTCAACCTCACTATTTATTAAATCCACCCATGCGCTTGGTATGCTATTCTTTATCTTGTCATACATATTATTCACTGTTCCCCTTCCCACCTCTTCATCCCATTCCTTGATAATATCAAAAATAGCTTCTTCAGGTAAAAACCCTGGAATTACCTCATAGGTATAATCTTTTATTTGTCGTAGACCTGCACTCCTAAATACTTTATTATACAAAACTTGTTCTTTGTTCTTGATTTTCTCATTCAGAAATATAGGTTGATTCATAATCAGGTCAATATGACCACATTCATAATATACATTAGGCAACAACTCTGCCCATGCATTTAGCACCTCTTTATAAAAATCTGGTACCTTTTCAAACATTTTCCTTTTAAGCCCCATCAATAAACCATTATCTCCACATCCACCACTCTCCTCTAAGTAGACCTTAAAGAAGTGTTTCCAGCCATAATCTTCACTGTCATACAAATATTTCTTTACTGTTTTTATCCTAATAGCTTTTCTTTTGACATCTAAATCTACAAGTTTTAAACCTCCATCCACATAGTCAGCTATCAATGTTTTCTGAGATATTCTAACACCTTTACCATCCCATATAAAATTAGACACCACCTTATTTAATTCATTTAGCACCCACTCAGGCATGTCCAGGACTCCCAAAACATACACAAATTTAGATAATACCAAAGCATTTGCAACAATTACTTTACCTTTTAACCTTAATTTTCTATTTTTCCAGAAATTTAACGTTAGCTTGACTTTATTAAGGATCCCAGTCCAAGTTATATCTTTTGCCTCTTTCTCCTTTACACCAATGTTTACTCCCAGCACTTTAATAAAATCCCTTGCTATCTTAAATGGAATCTCACACTTATTTTCATCGATATCCCCAACAAACATTATTTCAGTCTTCTCTATATTAACTTTAGCGCCCGATGCCTTACCATATATATCTATGATTCTCATAATGCTTCCAATGCTTCCTATATCTTTCACAGTGCAAGTAGTGTCATCAGCGTACTGATGTACAACACTGATACCACCACCTGGGATTCCGACACCCCTTACCTCTTTATTACTATTTATTAAAGTAGCTAACGGTTCTGTAGAAATACTGTACAACAGAGCTGACAAAGGACAGCCCTGCCTTACTGACCTCTCTACAGGAAAAGTATCTGTTACCACTCCGTTACATTTGACACAACTTTTAGCCCCGCTGTACAACAGGTTGATCCAAGCTACAAACTTTGGCCCAAAACCAAACCTCTCCATAGTCTGTAATAGGAAGCTATGCTCCACTCTATCAAAGGCTTTGTTAAAATCCAAACTTAATACTATACCGCCTTCATTTTTCATTTGATTAACAACATCTCTAATTGTACAAATTACATCTGCAACATCTCTTCCAGGTATACCGTAGGCTTGTGTTGATGCAATAATACTCCCAATCACCTTTTTCATCCTATTCGCTAACACTTTAGTCAATATCTTATAATCGGAATTTAGAAGACTAATAGGCCTATAATTTTCTAACTTGAATCTACTGCCCCTATTCTTGAATAAAATCGTTAACATACCAGTTGACATAGACTCAGGGATTTCCTTATTCTCTTCCATATAATGAAACACCTTCCCTAAAATGGGTGCCAAAATATCTACAAAGACTTTATAGAACTCGTTTGTTAAACCATCCAAACCCGGACTTTTATTGCCTTGAGTGTTAACAATTGCTTCCTTGATTTCCATAATCGAAATCTCTTCATCACACATCATTCTATCTACCTGAGATACTTTGGCACTAATTGTATCCAGCACTTTTTCAACACATACTTTATCTACATCATTCTTTTTGTAAAGATTTCTGTAAAAGGATTCAACTGTATCTAAGATCTCAACAAAATCGTTTACCTTTACACCTTTTTCATTTTCCAACTCTACAATGTAACTCTTAGTTTGTTTTCTTTTTTCAAGCCCCAAAAAAAAGGATGTACATTTCTCTCCCTCCAAAGCGTACTGTGCCCTACTCCTAACAATAGCACCCAAACATTTCTTTTTTTCATAACGACCCAGCTCTGCATGGATTTTCAAATAATTCACAACATCATAGTCTGGATCAGTATCAGCCTTTTCAAGTTCATGCAACATCCTATTTCTAAGCATTGTTTCTTTCTGCTTATCTAACCGGTTGTGATTTCTAGCATACCTAATACTCCTGTTTTTTACTTTTCCTTTCACTTCCTCCCACCATAAACACACATTCTCTTTTAACAGTACATTAGACATTTCATCATTAATACATTCAACAATTTCATTTCTATATCCTTCCTCCTTTAACAGACTGGCATTTAAACACCAGACACCTCCCCCTCTCCTCTCCACACCAAAACCCATTTGAAATGACATTACTGCGTGATCACTATATGCTGTAAAGTTATATGACATCTTCTTAACATGCTGCACCAATTCTTGTTTTGCTAGACATAAATCAATTCTGCTTTGTTTTAATTCCTTTAGCACCACCTGCCTTCTAGAAAACACTCTTCTGTTTGGATTTTCAGCCCTCCATATATCTACTAGATTCTCCTCATTCATAAGTTTCCATAATGCATTTCTAGAAGAGTCATATCTGAATCTAGCACAACTAGAGGCATCCATTCTACTACACCTCACATTAAAGTCTCCTATCAATATACAGTTTTCTGAGCACAGTGTTTTTAAGTTGTGAAACATTTCTCTCCTTTCAGATTCAATGTTTGAAGCATAAACATTGATTAAACGAAAAACTACATTTTGCACTTCAAATTCAATTGCAATAAGTCTGCCATCATTGTCAGCATATATTTGTTTTACATTTTGAACCACATCGTTTTTTATCAAAATAGCCACACCACATGTTTTATCACTTCCATGACTACAAAAAATTAAATCAGACCATTTACTCTTAATCTCCTGTATTTTGGAATCTGTCCAATTGGTCTCTTGAAAACACAACATGTCTGCCTTAACAGACACTAAAACCTGCTCAAATTTGCTCATGTTTCTCAAACTGTTACCATTTAGGGATGCGACTGTAATCATTAGTAATGTGTGCAGAGGTATAATCAGAGCAAAACAAGTCCTTTCAAAACCTACTTTTTCTTTTTTCCAAATCCCATCATCTCCCTAGTTTTCGACAATGACCTCTTATTTTTTGCAAACAACTGATGATCCTCACTATCTATTTCATCCTCCGTCTCCTGATTTGGAGCAGCAGGGAAGCCTTTTGAAAAGTGCGCTTTAACAGTGCCAGTGACTTCAGTGGACCCAGCTCGCTCTTTGGTGTCATTTTTACACACGCTTGAAACTGGCTCAGGCACCTGAGAAGCACCTTGCACCATCTCTACCTGTGTATGTATTTCACCCATCATGTGCTGCTGTTCCACCTTGTCAGCAGCAGAGACCAAAACTGCGTCTCGTGTTTTGCCAGAAGACATTACAGGCTCTTCAGGCATATCTGCCACTGTCTCTGAAGTCACACTCCCCATGTCACTCTCTTTTTCTCCTTCCATAAACACACTCCCCTCCTCTTCCTCAGAAGTGAGGTCCATTGTTTGCAAAAGTAAGTGATCTTTTCCCTTCTTACAGCTACATCTAACTTTCGGTCTGTCACACATTTCACACACATTACCTATGTTCAAACATTCTCTGGCATAATGCCCTTGTTCACTACATTTATGGCAAGTGAATTCTGGACATTCCTTAAGTATGTGCCCCGGCTGAATACATAGTCTACATACCTTCACTTGATTGTCATGGATTACACGAAAATATTCAAATCCCTCGACAGTGTTAAATTTGGTAGAATATGGCAAGGATTGCACATTGTCTGTGAACTTCACCTTGCAAAATCTCGTCCCGTCCACAATGTCTGTTCCTGGCCACATCCTCCTCTTGATTGGCGTGGTCGCCTTCACTTTCCAGCCTCTTAGTTTCTCATATATCTCCCCATCTGTAATGTATGCAGGCAAGTTCAAAAAGGACACCACAAGCTCATCGTTCCCTAGCTCTTTAGCCATGATTTGACAGTTCTTTATCTTTAGCCCGTCCATTAGTCTTTCTTTTCCCTTTACATGAGACATTGTTATTTCATACTTATTTCCGTCTCTCATTCTACATCCAAGTATTGTTCCACAAACTTCCCTTATTCCTCTCAGCAATTCCATCGTTGTTATTTTCCCTTCTCCAATTATTTCCACGTTCACCGTCAGTTCCTTCTCATACTTTCTTTTCTTCAGTTCTTCATTTGAAATTCTGATTTCACTGTTGTCCTTTCTCGTCGTCGTTTGTATTCTTGATGTTGACGCCATGTTGTCCATCCGGTTATTTTAATCAATATCCCCCAAACAGCTCACGCCGATGGGGGATAATAACAAAAAAGTTTCAAAGAAAATCAACTACAATCACACACAAACTTTCAAACTTATAAATCAAAAAAACCTCCAAACAAACGATATCCTCTCTCAAGCACTCAGACACCTGCCGCTCATCCACTTCCTGAAATTCCAAAAAGGGGCGTATTCAGGCTGGTATGGCAGTAAGCGAGTGAACAACTCTTGGTACACTATATAAAGAAATGAACAAAATTTACCAGTGATTCGAATTTCCGTGCAACTTCATGAACCGACTAAAAACAAAGGCTGAATGTAATGCCTATATTTTGAGGGGAACGCTTTGTCTATTATATAATTTGACCAGGGCAGCACATACAAACTGCATTTAGTCCAATAAAAATACATGATATTATTAGGGTGATAAATAAAAGGCAGTTGCTCCATGACATATATATTTTGAGTGAAATGCACTGTCTATTATTTAAATTGATCAGGGCAGGGCAGGGCAGCACATACAAACTGCATTTAGTCCAATAAAAATACATGATATTATTAGGGTGATAAATAAAAGGCAGTTGCTCCATGACACAAGAGCACTCTCTAGTGGAACAAAAAGCTTACAGCACATGGTATTCCCAGGCGGTATCCCATCCAAGTACTAACCAGGCCCCATCCTGCTTAGTTTCCGAGATCAGACGAGATCGGGTGTATTCAGGCTGGTATGGCCGTAAGCGAGTGAACAACTCTTGGTACACTATATAAAGAAATGAAAAAAATTTACCAGTGATTCGAATTTCCGTGCAACTTAATGAACCGACTAAAAACAAAGGCTGAATGTAATGCCTATATTTTGAGGGGAACGCTTTGTCTATTATATAATTTGACCAGGGCAGCACATACAAACTGCATTTAGTCCAATAAAAATACATGATATTATTAGGGTGATAAATAAAAGGCAGTTGCTCCATGACACATATATTTTGAGGCAAACGCACTGTCCATTATTTAAATTATTCAGGGCAGGGCAGGGCAGCACATACAAACTGCATTTAGTCCAATAAAAATACATGATATTATTAGGGTGATAAATAAAAGGCAGTTGCTCCATGACACAAGAGCACTCTCTAGTGGAACAAAAAGCTTACAGCACATGGTATTCCCAGGGGTTCTCCCATCCAAGTACTAACCAGGCCCAATCCTGCTTAGCTTCCGAGATCAGGTGTATTCAGGCTGGTATGGCCGTAAGCGAGTGAAAAACTCTTGGTACACTATATAAAGACATGAACAAAATTTACCAGTGATTCGAATTTCTGTGCAACTTAATGAACCGACTAAAAACAAAGGCTGAATGTACTGCCTATATTTTGAGGGAAACGCTTTGTCTATTATTTAATTTGACCAGGGCAGGGCAGCACATACAAACTGCATTTAGTCCAATAAAAATACATGATATTATTAGGGTGATAAATAAAAGGCAGCTGCTGCATGACACATATATTTTGAGTGAAATGCACTGTCTATTATTTAAATTGATCAGGGCAGGGCAGGGCAGCACATACAAACTGCATTTAGTCCAATTAAAATACATGATATTATTAGGGTGATAAATAAAAGGCAGTTGCTCCATGACACAAGAGCACTCTCTAGTGGAACAAAAAGCTTACAGCACATGGTATTCCCAGGCGGTATCCCATCCAAGTACTAACCAGGCCCCATCCTGCTTAGTTTCCGAGATCAGACGAGATCGGGTGTATTCAGGCTGGTATGGCCGTAAGCGAGTGAACAACTCTTGGTACACTATATAAAGAAATGAACAAAATTTACCAGTGATTCGAATTTCCGTGCAACTTAATGAATCGACTAAAAACAAAGGCTGAATGTAATGCCTATATTTTGAGGGGAACGCTTTGTCTATTATATAATTTGACCAGGGCAGCACATACAAACTGCATTTAGTCCAATAAAAATACATGATATTATTAGGGTGATAAATAAAAGGCAGTTGCTCCATGACATATATATTTTGAGTGAAATGCACTGTGTATTATTTAAATTGATCAGGGCAGGGCAGGGCAGCACATACAAACTGCATTTAGTCCAATAAAAATACATGATATTATTAGGGTGATAAATAAAAGGCAGTTGCTCCATGACACAAGAGCACTCTCTAGTGGAACAAAAAGCTTACAGCACATGGTATTCCCAGGGGTTCTCCCATCCAAGTACTAACCAGGCCCAATCCTGCTTAGCTTCCGAGATCAGGTGTATTCAGGCTGGTATGGCCGTAAGCGAGTGAAAAACTCTTGGTACACTATATAAAGACATGAACAAAATTTACCAGTGATTCGAATTTCCGTGCAACTTAATGAACCGACTAAAAACAAAGGCTGAATGTACTGCCTATATTTTGAGGGAAACGCTTTGTCTATTATTTAATTTGACCAGGGCAGGGCAGCACATACAAACTGCATTTAGTCCAATAAAAATACATGATATTATTAGGGTGATAAATAAAAGGCAGCTGCTGCATGACACATATATTTTGAGTGAAATGCACTGTCTATTATTTAAATTGATCAGGGCAGGGCAGGGCAGCACATACAAACTGCATTTAGTCCAATTAAAATACATGATATTATTAGGGTGATAAATAAAAGGCAGTTGCTCCATGACACAAGAGCACTCTCTAGTGGAACAAAAAGCTTACAGCACATGGTATTCCCAGGCGGTATCCCATCCAAGTACTAACCAGGCCCCATCCTGCTTAGTTTCCGAGATCAGACGAGATCGGGTGTATTCAGGCTGGTATGGCCGTAAGCGAGTGAACAACTCTTCGTACACTATATAAAGAAATGAACAAAATTTACCAGTGATTCGAATTTCCGTGCAACTTAATGAATCGACTAAAAACAAAGGCTGAATGTAATGCCTATATTTTGAGGGGAACGCTTTGTCTATTATATAATTTGACCAGGGCAGCACATACAAACTGCATTTAGTCCAATAAAAATACATGATATTATTAGGGTGATAAATAAAAGGCAGTTGCTCCATGACATATATATTTTGAGTGAAATGCACTGTGTATTATTTAAATTGATCAGGGCAGGGCAGGGCAGCACATACAAACTGCATTTAGTCCAATAAAAATACATGATATTATTAGGGTGATAAATAAAAGGCAGTTGCTCCATGACACAAGAGCACTCTCTAGTGGAACAAAAAGCTTACAGCACATGGTATTCCCAGGCGGTATCCCATCCAAGTACTAACCAGGCCCCATCCTGCTTAGTTTCCAAGATCAGACGAGATCGGGTGTATTCAGGCTGGTATGGCCGTAAGCGAGTGAACAACTCTTGGTACACTATATAAAGAAATGAACAAAATTTACCAGTGATTCGAATTTCCGTGCAACTTAATGAACCGACTAAAAACAAAGGCTGAATGTAATGCCTATATTTTGAGGGGAACGCTTTGTCTATTATATAATTTGACCAGGGCAGCACATACAAACTGCATTTAGTCCAATAAAAATACATGATATTATTAGGGTGATAAATAAAAGGCAGTTGCTCCATGACATATATATTTTGAGTGAAATGCACTGTGTATTATTTAAATTGATCAGGGCAGGGCAGGGCAGCACATACAAACTGCATTTAGTCCAATAAAAATACATGATATTATTAGGGTGATAAATAAAAGGCAGTTGCTCCATGACACAAGAGCACTCTCTAGTGGAACAAAAAGCTTACAGCACCTGGTATTCCCAGGCGGTCTCCCTTCCAAGTACTAACCAGGCCCGACGCTGCTTAGCTTCCGAGATCGGACGAGATCAGGCTTATTTTTTTATTTTTTATATTTTATTATGAAAATCAGACAATTTTACATCATTTCAATCATCATTAAAGGGTGAACAATTCACCCTTTTACAAAATCAGAAAGAAAATACAATAAATCAACAATTAAAACACTCACCTAATCCAATTAATAATTAAACACAAGTTTTCCATTAGATGAAATTCTAATAAATGTACTCCCCCACACAAATTCTTTTTCAAAGTTGCCCCCACCATATCTCTGCATTATCTCTATATTTCCCTCCAACATACTCTTAAAAAGTACCTCCACACTCACACATTTCCCTTCATAATGCCCCAAGTTCCTTCTTAGTCTTACAGCATATCGAGCATGACTTAAAACATAATTAACCAAATTAAAATTCAAAACTTTACTTTTCCCATTAATACCAAAAAGAAACAATCTCCTCCATTCCACCCCATTAAAAATCTCCTCCCCCCAATGTTTCACTAAAAGCTCCTTTAAAAACTCATGAAAACCTCTTATTCTACCGCATTCAATGAAAAAGTGCATAAAGTTTTCCACCTCTATATGACAAATGTCACATTCTCTATTAATATTTCTGTTGATTTGATGTAAGACCACATTAGTAAAAATCCTATTATGTTTTATTTTAAAATCATTGTCTTCACATTCTATGGAGTTCCCCTTTACATTAACATTCCTCCATATTGACTTCACATCCAAATCTACAAAAACCTCCGACCACACTTTCTCCGAAGCAGGCACTCTTATCTCTTTTAAAATACATTTACTATAGACTGTTTTAACTTTCAAGCCTGACAAATCACATTTCACTCCACCACTTTCATACAATAAAACCGGCAAACCCCTGGCTCTCTTAACCGCCCCTGTATTTATTAAAACACCCCACTCCTTCGGAATGCACCCTAAAATTCTCTTATACATATTTTCTACTGTAGTTTTGCTTATTTCATCCTCAACCTCAACAACATTGTCATAAATAGCTTGTACCGGTAGAAACCCCGGCCTGACCTCATACAGAATATCACCAATCTGTCGCATCCCAGCTCTCATAAAATATTTACAATACAACATTGTATTATTATATTTGATCTTTGGATTCAAAAAGATAGGCTGATTTAAAATATTTTCCAAACTGTTACATTCATAAGAAATGTGTGGTAAAAATGTGTGCCCCCAAGCCTCGAAAACTTCCTTATAAAACAAAGGTATATTTCCCAACATTTCTTGTTTTACACTCATTAATAAACCATTATCCCCTATCCTCCCAACCTCCTGCAAATACTCTGCAAAAAACTTTTTCCACCCGTAATCTAATTCCCCATATAAATACTTCCGAACCATTTTCACTCTTATTGCTATTTTCCTCACCCTTAAATCCACTAACTTCAAGCCCCCCTCCTCATAACCCGCAATCAATGTTTTAAAAGCGATTTTCGCCCCCTTCCCATCCCATAAAAATTCAACTAAAATCTTATTCATTTCAATTAAAACCCATTCTGGCACATCTAAGACATTCATGACGTGAATACAAATTGACATCAGTAAAGAATTTATAACAATAACCTTCCCCTTTAATTTTAACAACCTCCCCTTCCACATATTTACAACCTTTCTGACTTTATTTATCACCCCACTCCATGTCAAATCCCTAGCTTCTTTTTCTTTTACACCTAAAAAAACTCCTAACACCTTAAAATATTCTTTGGCCTCATTAAAAGGAAAATTCCCCTCATTTACCTTCCCAATATACATTACAACAGACTTTTCCATATTAACTTTAGCTCCTGATGCTCTTCCATATACTTTAAAACCTTCTATTACCCTTTTTACACTGTCCTCATCTCTAACCGTTATAGTTGTGTCATCTGCATATTGGTGAATCAAACTAAATCCCCCCTGTGGAGTCTGTACACAATTAATAAAATTATCCTTCTTAAGAAAAGCCGCTAAAGGCTCAGCTGATAAAACATACAATAAAGCAGATAAAGGACATCCCTGTCTCACAGATCTCTCCAGAGTAAAAGAATCGGTTAAAACCCCATTGCATTTCACCCTACTTTTTGCATTTCTATATAATAATTTAATCCACCCTATTATTTTATTACCAAAGCCAAATCTTTCCAAGACCCTAAACATAAAATCATGTTCTACTCTATCAAAAGCCTTATTTAAATCTATGCTTAAAACAATACCTCCTATCTTATCCCCGTTCATTTTGTGTATCACGTCTCTAATCGTATTAATTGTGTCAGCTATATCTCTCCCAGGAACACTATAATTCTGTGTTGATGCTATAATATCATGTAAAACTCTCTTCATCCTATTCGCTAAAATTTTGGCTAAAATCTTGTAATCCACATTTAATAAACTAATTGGCCTATAATTTTCCAATTTCACCTTACTCCCTTTGTTTTTATATAAAATAGTTATCATTCCTGTCACCATTGATTCTGATACACAATCATTCTCCTCCATATAGTGATAAACCTCCAATAAAATAGGTGCTAAAAGACTTTCATAAACTTTATAAAACTCTGCAATGATACCATCTACACCAGGGCTCTTATTCACCTGTAAACCCTTTATCGCATCCATCACTTCATTTACTGTAATCTTCCCATCACACATCACCTTATCTTCTCCATTAATTTTCACCTCCACACTATCTAAAATCTCCTGTACACACCCCTCATCCACCTCCCCTTTTTTAAATAAGTCCTTATAAAAACTCTGCACTGTCTCTAAGATCTCTACATAATCATCTACTACTTCCCCCTTTACATTTTCAATCTGTCTAAGATATGTTCTTCTTTGAGTACTCTTCTCTAATCCAAGAAAAAAAGAAGTGCATTTCTCCCCCTCCAAAAAATACTTTGCTTTGCTTCTTATAATGGCCCCCATACACTTATCCATGTCATATTTACTCAATTTTGCTCTCAACTCTAAAAACTTTTCTATATTATAATTAGGTTCACTGTCACACTTCCCCATTTCCTCAACCAATTTGGCTCTCAACTCATTTTCTTTTCTTTTCATCCTGCCTCTCTTTTGCCTTGCATATCTTATACTAAAACCTTTTATTTTTTCCTTAACCTTGTCCCACCATACACACTTATCCTCCCCTTTCTGCTTATCCTCCATTTCACATATTATCAAAGATTTAAGTTGTTTACAATAATCCTCATCCCCCAAATAACTCGCATTCATACACCATGTACCACCTCCTATTCTTTCTTTGTCTAAACCCACCGAGAAATTTAAACATGCATGATCACTGAGTGTTGTAAATACATACTTAACATCTTTCATACAATCCCTTAAATCTTCTTTAACTAAAATCAAATCTATTCTGGTTTGTTTTAACTCCCCTAAAACCACCTGCCTTCTAGAAAATTCTCGTTTATCGGGATTGTCATCTCTCCATATGTCAATAAGTTTTTTCTCAACCATCATTTTCTTTAAAACCCCTCTAGATGCATCATTTCTAAAAGCAGCTCCCCTTGTCATATCTAATCTGTCCAATTTCACATTAAAATCCCCCACCACGATGCAATTTCCCACACTCCATCGTCCCACTTCAACAAATAAAACCTTGCGCTCTATTTCCTTATTTGGCGCATAAACATTTATAATTCTAAACTTCATATCCATATTCTCAAAATCTAAAACTAAAATCCTCCCATTATTATCATCATGTACATGTACCACTTTGTCCACCACATCCTTTCTCACTAGAATAGCAACCCCACTAGAATTCCCTCTACCATTATTAACAAAAATAAAATCCCTCCATATTTGTTTTACTTTCAATACACAATCATTGTCCCAATGCGTCTCTTGTAGGCATAAGATATCCACATTCTTCATTTGAACTATATTTTGAAATTTATCCATCGTCCTTAAACCATTTACATTTAGGGACACAAACTTAACCATTTCAAAAAATAATAAAATGAAAAGAAATACCTTCATTGTCCTCTACTTTTTGTCCTGTTTCTTTCCTCTTCTATCCTTCTTCTCCCCCGCCGTCGCTTTCCTCTTCCTGTAGCTTTCCCTTAGTTTTTCTACCTTTGCCCCTTCGTCCGTATCAGATATCTCCTCCAAGCCCATTTCGTCCAACCAACTCAAGTTCTTTACTCCCACATCCGTTGTGCTCCCCGTATCTCTCTCCGTCTCTGGTATTGTCGTCAAACTCAAACTGCCCTCCATGTCTTCACCCCCTGAGGTACTCGCAGGGCCTGAGCTTTCCCCAAAAATCTGCGCGTCCCCAGTGCCTCCACCCAGCCCGATCCCCCCCTCCTCCTGTAAACTCCCTCTTCTCATCTCTGAGTCCAAGCTGCTCCCTATTTCGTCTGCCTTTTGCTCTTCCATCTCTCCACCTTCCTCCACATCCTCTTCCCCATCCTCTTCTTCTCCTCCCGGTGATACATCAGCTTCCATTAAGAGGTCCTGGCTCTCCTCCTCACTTACAACCTCTCCACAGTTGCACTCATCGGTTCCCTTCCGACATCCTGCGCAAACTGCCCTATCCCTCGCTCCAGCACATTCCCTCGCATAGTGTCCCTGGTTTCCGCACTTAAAACACCTAAAGTCAGGGCAGTCCTTTAAAATATGTCCAGGTTGAATACACAGGCGACATACCCTAACCTGCTTGTCATGAATCACCCTGAAATATTCACCACCCTCCATTGTCTCGAACTTAGTGGAATACGGCAAGGACTGCACGGTGTCCGTGAACTTTACCTTACAGTATCTTGTCCCATCCACGATTTCCGTACCCGGCCAGACTCTCCTTCTGATTTCTGAGACCGCAGCTACACCCCAGATCCGCAGTTTATCCAGTATAGCTCCGTCTTCGATATAAACTGGCAAATTCATAAACGAGACTATGAGTTCGTTTGCCATCATATCTCTCGCCATTACCTTCGTGTTCTTAATCATGAACCCATCCATTAAACACTCTTTTCCATTTTCATCCCCCATCGTGACTTCATATTTCCTTTCTCCTTTTATTCTGCACCCCACCACCTTTCCGCACACATCTTTAATTGATCTTAGTAATTCCATCGTCGTTATCTTGTCTTCTCCCATCAATTCCACTGCCACTGTTCGTTCCTTGCCGTATTTTGAGCCACCTTCAGGTCCAAGTTTTGTCCGTTGCGCATTGCCTTTGTCTTTATCCGTTCCATTATTCTTTGCCATGTTGTCCGTCATTAACCAAACAGAAAAAAAGTCTCAAAAAACTCACCCCCAAGCAGCAGGACTGCAAGGGGGGGAAAAAACTAACTAACCTTAAACTTAATTGAATTCAAAATCAAACAAATGTCCTTCAATAAACTAAGAAACTCAAGCAAATAGTTCTCTCCCAAACACTCACTTACAGCTTAATCACCTGCACCTGTCTCACTCAACTCACCGGAAGGGCGTATTCAGGCTGGTATGGCCGTAAGCAAGGGAATAACTCTTGGTACACTATATAAAGACATGAACAAAATTGATCAGCGATTTGTATTTCCATGCAACTTAATGAACCGACTAAAAACAAAGGCTGAATGTACTGCCTATATTTTGAGGGAAACGCACTGTCTATTTTTTTCTTTGATCAGGTTAGGACAGCATATACAAACTGCATTTAGTCCAATAAAAATAAAGGATATTATTAGGGTGATAAATAAAAGGCAGTTGCTCCATGACACATATATTTTGAGGGAAATGCACTGTCTATTATTTTATTTGATCAGGTTAGGACAGCACATACAAACTGCATTTAGTCCATTACAAATACAGGATATTATTAGGGTGATAAATAAAAGGCAGTTGCTCCATGACACATATATTTTGAGGGAAACGCACTGTCTATTATTTAAATTGATCAGGGCAGGGCAGGGGAGCACATACAAACTGCATTTAGTCCAATAAAAATACATGATATTATTAGGGTGATAAATAAAAGGCAGTTGCTCCATGACACATATATTTTGAGGCAAACACACTGTCCATTATTTAAATTGATCAGGGCAGGGCAGGGCAGCACATACAAACTGCATTTAGTCCAATAAAAATACATGATATTATTAGGGTGATAAATAAAAGGCAGTTGCTCCATGACACAAGAGCACTCTCTAGTGGAACAAAAAGCTTACAGCACATGGTATTCCCAGGGGTTCTCCCATCCAAGTACTAACCAGGCCCAATCCTGATTAGCTTCCGAGATCAGGTGTATTCAGGCTGGTATGGCCGTAAGCGAGTGAAAAACTCTTGGTACACTATATAAAGAAATGAACAAAATTTACCAGTGATTCGAATTTCCATGCAACTTAATGAACCGACTAAAAACAAAGGCTGAATGTAATGCCTATATTTTGAGGGGAACGCTTTGTCTATTATATAATTTGACCAGGGCAGCACATACAAACTGCATTTAGTCCAATAAAAATACATGATATTATTAGGGTGATAAATAAAAGGCAGTTGCTCCATGACATATATATTTTGAGGGAAACGCACTGTCCATTATTTAAATTGATCAGGGCAGGGCAGGGCAGGGCAGCACATACAAACTGCATTTAGTCCAATAAAAATACATGATATTATTAGGGTGATAAATAAAAGGCAGTTGCTCCATGACACAAGAGCACTCTCTAGTGGAACCAAAATCTTACAGCACCTGGTATTCCCAGGCAGTCTCCCATCCAAGTACTATCCAGGCCCAACACTGCTTAGCTTCCGAGATCTGACGAGATCAGGCATATTCAGGATGGTATGGCCATAAGCACAGGAACAACTCTTGGTACACTATATAAAGAAATGAACAAAATGTATCAGTGATTCGTATTTCCATGCAACCTAATGAACAGACTAAAAACAAAGGCTGAATGTACTGCTTATATTTTCAGGGAAACGCACTGTCTATTATTTAATTTGATCAGGTTAGGACAGCACATACAAACTGCATTTAGTCCAATAGAAATACAGGATATTATTAGGGTGATAAATAAAAGGCAGTTGCTCCATGACACAAGAGCACTCTCTAGTGGAACAAAAAGCTTACAGCACCTGGTATTCCCAGGCGGTCTCCCATCCAAGTACTAACCAGGCACAATCCTGCTTATCTTCCGAGATCAGACGAGATCGGGCATATTCAGGCTGGTATGGCCGTAAGCGAGTGAACAACTCTTGGTACACTATATGAAGACATGAACAAAATTTACCAGTGATTCGAATTTCCGTGCAACTTAATGAACCGACTAAAAACAAAGGCTGAATGTACTGCCTATATTTTGAGGGACACGCTTTGTCTATTATTTAATTTGACCAGGGCAGGGCAGGGCAGCACATACAAACTGCATTTAGTCCAATAAAAATACATGATATTATTAGGGTGATAAATAAAAGGCAGTTGCTCCATGACACATATATTTTGAGGAAAACGCACTGTCTATTATTTAAATTGATCAGGGCAGGGCAGGTCACCACATACAAACTGCATTTAGTCCAATAAAAATACATGATATTATTAGGGTGATAAATAAAAGGCAGTTGCTCCATGACACATATATTTTGAGAGAAACGCACTGTCTATTATTTAATTTGATCAGGGCAGGGCAGGGCAGCACATACAAACTGCATTTAGTCCAATAAAAATACATGATATTATTAGGGTGATAAATAAAAGGCAGTTGCTCCATGACACATATATTTTGAGGAAAACGCACTGTCTATTATTTAAATTGATCAGGGCAGGGCAGGGCAGCACATACAAACTGCATTTAGTCCAATAAAAATAGATGATATTATTAGGGTGATAAATAAAAGGCAGTTGCTCCATGACACATATATTTTGAGGCAAACGCACTGTCCATTATTTAAATTGATCAGGGCAGGGCAGGGCAGCACATACAAACTGCATTTAGTCCAATAAAAATACATGATATTATTAGGGTGATAAATAAAAGGCAGTTGCTCCATGACACAAGAGCACTCTCTAGTGGAACAAAAAGCTTACAGCACATGGTATTCCCTGGCGGTCTCCCATAAAAGTACTAACCAGGCCCAATCCTGCTTAGCTTCCGAGATCAAACGAGATCGGGTGTATTCAGGCTGGTATGGCCGTAAGCGAGTGAATAACTCTTGGTACACTATATAAAGAAATGAACAAAATTTACCAGTGTTTCGAATTTCCGTGCAACTTAATGAACCGACTAAAAACAAAGGCTAAATGTAATGCCTATATTTTGAGGGGAACACTTTGTCTATTATTTAATTTGACCAGGGCAGCACATACAAACTGCATTTAGTCCAATAAAAATACATGATATTATTAGGGTGATAAATAAAAGGCAGTTGCTCCATGACATATATATTTTGAGTGAAATGCACTGTCTATTATTTAAATTGATCAGGGCAGGGCAGGGCAGCACATACAAACTGCATTTAGTCCAATAAAAATACATGATATTATTAGGGTGATAAATAAAAGGCAGTTGCTCCATGACACAAGAGCACTCTCTAGTGGAACAAAAAGCTTACAGCACATGGTATTCCCAGGCGGTATCCCATCCAAGTACTAACCAGGCCCCATCCTGCTTAGTTTCCGAGATCAGACGAGATCGGGTGTATTCAGACTGGTATGGCCGTAAGCGAGTGAACAACTCTTGGTACACTATATAAAGAAATGAAAAAAATTTACCAGTGATTCGAATTTCCGTGCAACTTAATGAACCGACTAAAAACAAAGGCTGAATGTAATGCCTATATTTTGAGGGGAACGCTTTGTCTATTATATAATTTGACCAGGGCAGCACATACAAACTGCATTTAGTCCAATAAAAATACATGATATTATTAGGGTGATAAATAAAAGGCAGTTGCTCCATGACACATATATTTTGAGGCAAACGCACTGTCCATTATTTAAATTATTCAGGGCAGGGCAGGGCAGCACATACAAACTGCATTTAGTCCAATAAAAATACATGATATTATTAGGGTGATAAATAAAAGGCAGTTGCTCCATGACACAAGAGCACTCTCTAGTGGAACAAAAAGCTTACAGCACATGGTATTCCCAGGGGTTCTCCCATCCAAGTACTAACCAGGCCCAATCCTGCTTAGCTTCCGAGATCAGGTGTATTCAGGCTGGTATGGCCGTAAGCGAGTGAAAAACTCTTGGTACACTATATAAAGACATGAACAAAATTTACCAGTGATT
>NC_140021.1:37821093-37831093 GCF_964263955.1 Coregonus lavaretus
TCTATTGTGTCTTAACTTAAAATCATTATTTTCACACTCCTTACTATTATATTTTACATTTAAATTTTCCCATATCTTTTTTTCATCCAATTCTGGAAAAACTGTTTTCCAAAATGTTTCAGCAGCCGGCCTTCTATAACATTTTCCTACCATTATTCTATACAATATTTTCACTGGTATAGTAGATAAATGTACTTTCTTCTCACTGCTACCAATGAACAAATTAGGAAATACAAACAGATTTTCTCTTTCAACCTCACTATTTATTAAATCCACCCATGCGCTTGGTATGCTATTCTTTATCTTGTCATACATATTATTCACTGTTCCCCTTCCCACCTCTTCATCCCATTCCTTGATAATATCAAAAATAGCTTCTTCAGGTAAAAACCCTGGAATTACCTCATAGGTATAATCTTTTATTTGTCGTAGACCTGCACTCCTAAATACTTTATTATACAAAACTTGTTCTTTGTTCTTGATTTTCTCATTCAGAAATATAGGTTGATTCATAATCAGGTCAATATGACCACATTCATAATATACATTAGGCAACAACTCTGCCCATGCATTTAGCACCTCTTTATAAAAATCTGGTACCTTTTCAAACATTTTCCTTTTAAGCCCCATCAATAAACCATTATCTCCACATCCACCACTCTCCTCTAAGTAGACCTTAAAGAAGTGTTTCCAGCCATAATCTTCACTGTCATACAAATATTTCTTTACTGTTTTTATCCTAATAGCTTTTCTTTTGACATCTAAATCTACAAGTTTTAAACCTCCATCCACATAGTCAGCTATCAATGTTTTCTGAGATATTCTAACACCTTTACCATCCCATATAAAATTAGACACCACCTTATTTAATTCATTTAGCACCCACTCAGGCATGTCCAGGACTCCCAAAACATACACAAATTTAGATAATACCAAAGCATTTGCAACAATTACTTTACCTTTTAACCTTAATTTTCTATTTTTCCAGAAATTTAACGTTAGCTTGACTTTATTAAGGATCCCAGTCCAAGTTATATCTTTTGCCTCTTTCTCCTTTACACCAATGTTTACTCCCAGCACTTTAATAAAATCCCTTGCTATCTTGAATGGAATCTCACACTTATTTGCATCGATATCCCCAACAAACATTATTTCAGTCTTCTCTATATTAACTTTAGCGCCCGATGCCTTACCATATATATCTATGATTCTCATAATGCTTCCAATGCTTCCTATATCTTTCACAGTGCAAGTAGTGTCATCAGCGTACTGATGTACAACACTGATACCACCACCTGGGATTCCGACACCCCTTACCTCTTTATTACTATTTATTAAAGTAGCTAACGGTTCTGTAGAAATACTGTACAACAGAGCTGACAAAGGACAGCCCTGCCTTACTGACCTCTCTACAGGAAAAGTATCTGTTACCACTCCGTTACATTTGACACAACTTTTAGCCCCGCTGTACAACAGGTTGATCCAAGCTACAAACTTTGGCCCAAAACCAAACCTCTCCATAGTCTGTAATAGGAAGCTATGCTCCACTCTATCAAAGGCTTTGTTAAAATCCAAACTTAATACTATACCGCCTTCATTTTTCATTTGATTAACAACATCTCTAATTGTACAAATTACATCTGCAACATCTCTTCCAGGTATACCGTAGGCTTGTGTTGATGCAATAATACTCCCAATCACCTTTTTCATCCTATTCGCTAACACTTTAGTCAATATCTTATAATCGGAATTTAGAAGACTAATAGGCCTATAATTTTCTAACTTGAATCTACTGCCCCTATTCTTAAATAAAATCGTTAACATACCAGTTGACATAGACTCAGGGATTTCCTTATTCTCTTCCATATAATGAAACACCTTCCCTAAAATGGGTGCCAAAATATCTACAAAGACTTTATAGAACTCATTTGTTAGACCATCCAAACCCGGACTTTTATTGCCTTGAGTGTTAACAATTGCTTCCTTGATTTCCATAATCGAAATCTCTTCATCACACATCATTCTATCTACCTGAGATACTTTGGCACTAATTGTATCCAGCACTTTTTCAACACATACTTTATCTACATCATTCTTTTTGTAAAGATTTCTGTAAAAGGATTCAACTGTATCTAAGATCTCAACAAAATCGTTTACCTTTACACCTTTTTCATTTTCCAACTCTACAATGTAACTCTTAGTTTGTTTTCTTTTTTCAAGCCCCAAAAAAAAGGATGTACATTTCTCTCCCTCCAAAGCGTACTGTGCCCTACTCCTAACAATAGCACCCAAACATTTCTTTTTTTCATAACGACCCAGCTCTGCATGGATTTTCAAATAATTCACAACATCATAGTCTGGATCAGTATCAGCCTTTTCAAGTTCATGCAACATCCTATTTCTAAGCATTGTTTCTTTCTGCTTATCTAACCGGTTGTGATTTCTAGCATACCTAATACTCCTGTTTTTTACTTTTCCTTTCACTTCCTCCCACCATAAACACACATTCTCTTTTAACAGTACATTAGACATTTCATCATTAATACATTCAACAATTTCATTTCTATATCCTTCCTCCTTTAACAGACTGGCATTTAAACACCAGACACCTCCCCCTCTCCTCTCCACACCAAAACCCATTTGAAATGACATTACTGCGTGATCACTATATGCTGTAAAGTTATATGACATCTTCTTAACATGCTGCACCAATTCTTGTTTTGCTAGACATAAATCAATTCTGCTTTGTTTTAATTCCTTTAGCACCACCTGCCTTCTAGAAAACACTCTTCTGTTTGGATTTTCAGCCCTCCATATATCTACTAGATTCTCCTCATTCATAAGTTTCCATAATGCATTTCTAGAAGAGTCATATCTGAATCTAGCACAACTAGAGGCATCCATTCTACTACACCTCACATTAAAGTCTCCTATCAATATACAGTTTTCTGAGCACAGTGTTTTTAAGTTGTGAAACATTTCTCTCCTTTCAGATTCAATGTTTGAAGCATAAACATTGATTAAACGAAAAACTACATTTTGCACTTCAAATTCAATTGCAATAAGTCTGCCATCATTGTCAGCATATATTTGTTTTACATTTTGAACCACATCGTTTTTTATCAAAATAGCCACACCACATGTTTTATCACTTCCATGACTACAAAAAATTAAATCAGACCATTTACTCTTAATCTCCTGTATTTTGGAATCTGTCCAATTGGTCTCTTGAAAACACAACATGTCTGCCTTAACAGACACTAAAACCTGCTCAAATTTGCTCATGTTTCTCAAACTGTTACCATTTAGGGATGCGACTGTAATCATTAGTAATGTGTGCAGAGGTATAATCAGAGCAAAACAAGTCCTTTCAAAACCTACTTTTTCTTTTTTCCAAATCCCATCATCTCCCTAGTTTTCGACAATGACCTCTTATTTTTTGCAAACAACTGATGATCCTCACTATCTATTTCATCCTCCGTCTCCTGATTTGGAGCGGCAGGGAAGCCTTTTGAAAAGTGCGCTTTAACAGTGCCAGTGACTTCAGTGGACCCAGCTCGCTCTTTGGTGTCATTTTTACACACGCTTGAAACTGGCTCAGGCACCTGAGAAGCACCTTGCACCATCTCTACCTGTGTATGTATTTCACCCATCATGTGCTGCTGTTCCACCTTGTCAGCAGCAGAGACCAAAACTGCGTCTCGTGTTTTGCCAGAAGACATTACAGGCTCTTCAGGCATATCTGCCACTGTCTCTGAAGTCACACTCCCCATGTCACTCTCTTTTTCTCCTTCCATAAACACACTCCCCTCCTCTTCCTCAGAAGTGAGGTCCATTGTTTGCAAAAGTAAGTGATCTTTTCCCTTCTTACAGCTACATCTAACTTTCGGTCTGTCACACATTTCACACACATTACCTATGTTCAAACATTCTCTGGCATAATGCCCTTGTTCACTACATTTATGGCAAGTGAATTCTGGACATTCCTTAAGTATGTGCCCCGGCTGAATACATAGTCTACATACCTTCACTTGATTGTCATGGATTACACGAAAATATTCAAATCCCTCGACAGTGTTACATTTGGTAGAATATGGCAAGGATTGCACATTGTCTGTGAACTTCACCTTGCAAAATCTCGTCCCGTCTACAATGTCTGTTCCTGGCCACATCCTCCTCTTGATTGGCGTGGTCGCCTTCACTTTCCAGCCTCTTAGTTTCTCATATATCTCCCCATCTGTAATGTATGCAGGCAAGTTCAAAAAGGACACCACAAGCTCATCGTTCCCTAGCTCTTTAGCCATGATTTGACAGTTCTTTATCTTTAGCCCGTCCATTAGTCTTTCTTTTCCCTTTACATGAGACATTGTTATTTCATACTTATTTCCGTCTCTCATTCTACATCCAAGTATTGTTCCACAAACTTCCCTTATTCCTCTCAGCAATTCCATCGTTGTTATTTTCCCTTCTCCAATTATTTCCACGTTCACCGTCAGTTCCTTCTCATACTTTCTTTTCTTCAGTTCTTCATTTGAAATTCTGATTTCACTGTTGTCCTTTCTCGTCGTCGTTTGTATTCTTGATGTTGACGCCATGTTGTCCATCCGGTTATTTTAATCAATATCCCCCAAACAGCTCACGCCGATGGGGGATAATAACAAAAAAGTTTCAAAGAAAATCAACTACAATCACACACAAACTTTAAAACTTATAAATAAAAAAAAACCTCCAAACAAACGATATCCTCTCTCAAGCACTCAGACACCTGCCGCTCATCCACTTCCTGAAATTCCAAAAAGGGGCGTATTCAGGCTGGTATGGCTGTTAGCGAGGGAACAACTCTTGGTACACTATATAAAGACATGAACAAAATGTATCAGTGATTCGTATTTCCGTGCAACTTAATGAACCGACTAAAAACAAAGGCTGAATGTACTGCCTATATTTTGAGGGAAACGCACTGTGTATTATTTAAATTGATCAGGGCAGGGCAGGGCAGCACACACAAACTGCATTTAGTCCAATAAAAATACATGATATTATTAGGGTGATAAATAAAAGGCAGTTGCTCCATGACACAAGAGTGCTCTCTAGTGGAACAAGAAGCTTACAGCAACTGGTATTCCCAGGCGGTCTCCCATCCAAGTACTATCCAGGCCTGACTCTATTTAGCATCTGAGATCGGGCATATTCAGGCTGGTATGGCCGTAAGCTTGAGAACAAATCTTGGTACACTATATATAGACATGAACAAAATGTATCAGTGATTAGTATTTCAATGCAACTTAATGAACCGACTAAAAACAAAGGCTGAATGTACTGTCTATATTTTGAGGGAAACGCACTGTCTATTATTTAATTTGATCAGGGCAGGGCAGGGCAGGGCAGGGCAGCACATACAAACTGCATTTAGTCCAATAAAAATACATGATATTATTAGGGTGATAAATAAAAGGCAGTTGCTCCATGACACAAGAACACTCTCTAGTGGAACAAAAAGCTTACAGCAACTGAAAATCCCAGGCGGTCTCCCATCCAAGTACTAACCAGGCCCGATCCTGCTTAGCTTCCGAGATCTGACTAGATCAGGCGTATTCAGGCTGGTATGGCCATAAGCACAGGAATATCTCTTGGTACACTATATAAAGAAATGAACAACATGTATCAGTGATTCGTATTTCCATGCAACTTAATGAACCGACTAAAAACAAAGGCTGAATGTACTGTCTATATTTTGAGGGAAACGCACTGTCTATTATTTAATTTGATCAGGGCAGGGCAGCACATACAAAATGCATTTAGTCCAATAAAAATACATGATATTATTAGGGTGATAAATAAATGGCAGTAGCTCCATGACACAAGAGCACTCTCTAGTGGAACAAAAAGCTTACAGCACATGGTATTCCCAGGCGGTCTCCCATCCAAGTACTAACCAGGCCCAATCCTGCTTAGCTTCTGAGATCAGGCATATATTTTATTTATTTTTATTTTTTTATTTATTTTTTATTATCAAAAAATTCAATTTTTTACAATATTTACAGTACAATATTACAAAGAACAATACAGAAGACACTAGCCTAACATAGGCAGGTGAACAATTCACCCCCTATCAAATCAAAGAACCCAAAGAAATAAAAATACAAAAAAAACTAGTATACAAAAAAAAACAGACATGACTAAGACATAACAAATTCCACCCAAAAAATAGTCAGATTAAAAGCAACCCCCTATCAAATTAAAAATAAACAAAGAAAATATTCAAAATAATTCTTTCAAAAATTATAAGTGATTCCTCCACCATCCACCTTTGCAATCAACCCACTCCCCTCAACAAAATGTTCATCAAAATCTTCCATCCCATAATTAAACAACATATCCATGTGTTTACTAAACAGTGATATAAAAATACCCCACACCTTCACCCTCTTCCTGTCAAAAAAACCATAATTCCTCCTACAAAAAATAGCATACCTCACAAAACTCAAAACAATATTCAACAAGCACACATTAACGCCATCACATTTACCAGACACTCCAAATAACACAAGTTCCTCCCACACATACTTTTTCAAGAAATCAATCCCCCAGTTTTTACTTAACATTTCCTTAACTTTACAAAAAATATATTTTAATTCCTCACATTCTATAAACAAATGCATAAGCGTTTCTGGGAAACATCCACATATATCGCATTCCCTTTTTACTTCACAATTAATTTGATGTAACACCACCTTTGTAAATATTCTATTGTGTCTTAACTTAAAATCATTATTTTCACACTCCTTACTATTATATTTTACATTTAAATTTTCCCATATCTTTTTTTCATCCAATTCTGGAAAAACTGTTTTCCAAAATTTTTCAGCAGCCGGCCTTCTATAACATTTTCCTACCATTATTCTATACAATATTTTCACTGGTATAGTAGATAAATGTACTTTCTTCTCACTGCTACCAATGAACAAATTAGGAAATACAAACAGATTTTCTCTTTCAACCTCACTATTTATTAAATCCACCCATGCGCTTGGTATGCTATTCTTTATCTTGTCATACATATTATTCACTGTTCCCCTTCCCACCTCTTCATCCCATTCCTTGATAATATCAAAAATAGCTTCTTCAGGTAAAAACCCTGGAATTACCTCATAGGTATAATCTTTTATTTGTCGTAGACCTGCACTCCTAAATACTTTATTATACAAAACTTGTTCTTTGTCCTTGATTTTCTCATTCAGAAATATAGGTTGATTCATAATCAGGTCAATATGACCACATTCATAATATACATTAGGCAACAACTCTGCCCATGCATTTAGCACCTCTTTATAAAAATCTGGTACCTTTTCAAACATTTTCCTTTTAAGCCCCATCAATAAACCATTATCTCCACATCCACCACTATCCTCTAAGTAGACCTTAAAGAAGTGTTTCCAGCCATAATCTTCACTGTCATACAAATATTTCTTTACTGTTTTTATCCTAATAGCTTTTCTTTTGACATCTAAATCTACAAGTTTTAAACCTCCATCCACATAGTCAGCTATCAATGTTTTCTGAGCTATTCTAACACCTTTACCATCCCATATAAAATTAGACACCACCTTATTTAATTCATTTAGCACCCACTCAGGCATGTCCAGGACTCCCAAAACATACACAAATTTAGATAATACCAAAGCATTTGCAACAATTACTTTACCTTTTAACTTTAATTTTCTATTTTTCCAGAAATTTAACGTTAGCTTGACTTTATTAAGGATCCCAGTCCAAGTTATATCTTTTGCCTCTTTCTCCTTTACACCAATGTTTACTCCCAGCACTTTAATAAAATCCCTTGCTATCTTGAATGGAATCTCACACTTATTTGCATCGATATCCCCAACAAACATTATTTCAGTCTTCTCTATATTAACTTTAGCGCCCGATGCCTTACCATATATATCTATGATTCTCATAATGCTTCCAATGCTTCCTATATCTTTCACAGTGCAAGTAGTGTCATCAGCGTACTGATGTACAACACTGATACCACCACCTGGGATTCCGACACCCCTTACCTCTTTATTACTATTTATTAAAGTAGCTAACGGTTCTGTAGAAATACTGTACAACAGAGCTGACAAAGGACAGCCCTGCCTTACTGACCTCTCTACAGGAAAAGTATCTGTTACCACTCCGTTACATTTGACACAACTTTTAGCCCCGCTGTACAACAGGTTGATCCAAGCTACAAACTTTGGCCCAAAACCAAACCTCTCCATAGTCTGTAATAGGAAGCTATGCTCCACTCTATCAAAGGCTTTGTTAAAATCCAAACTTAATACTATACCGCCTTCATTTTTCATTTGATTAACAACATCTCTAATTGTACAAATTACATCTGCAACATCTCTTCCAGGTATACCGTAGGCTTGTGTTGATGCAATAATACTCCCAATCACCTTTTTCATCCTATTCGCTAACACTTTAGTCAATATCTTATAATCGGAATTTAGAAGACTAATAGGCCTATAATTTTCTAACTTGAATCTACTGCCCCTATTCTTGAATAAAATCGTTAACATACCAGTTGACATAGACTCAGGGATTTCCTTATTCTCTTCCATATAATGAAACACCTTCCCTAAAATGGGTGCCAAAATATCTACAAAGACTTTATAGAACTCGTTTGTTAAACCATCCAAACCCGGACTTTTATTGCCTTGAGTGTTAACAATTGCTTCCTTGATTTCCATAATCGAAATCTCTTCATCACACATCATTCTATCTACCTGAGATACTTTGGCACTAATTGTATCCAGCACTTTTTCAACACATACTTTATCTACATCATTCTTTTTGTAAAGATTTCTGTAAAAGGATTCAACTGTATCTAAGATCTCAACAAAATCGTTTACCTTTACACCTTTTTCATTTTCCAACTCTACAATGTAACTCTTAGTTTGTTTTCTTTTTTCAAGCCCCAAAAAAAAGGATGTACATTTCTCTCCCTCCAAAGCGTACTGTGCCCTACTCCTAACAATAGCACCCAAACATTTCTTTTTTTCATAACGACCCAGCTCTGCATGGATTTTCAAATAATTCACAACATCATAGTCTGGATCAGTATCAGCCTTTTCAAGTTCATGCAACATCCTATTTCTAAGCATTGTTTCTTTCTGCTTATCTAACCGGTTGTGATTTCTAGCATACCTAATACTCCTGTTTTTTACTTTTCCTTTCACTTCCTCCCACCATAAACACACATTCTCTTTTAACAGTACATTAGACATTTCATCATTAATACATTCAACAATTTCATTTCTATATCCTTCCTCCTTTAACAGACTGGCATTTAAACACCAGACACCTCCCCCTCTCCTCTCCACACCAAAACCCATTTGAAATGACATTACTGCGTGATCACTATATGCTGTAAAGTTATATGACATCTTCTTAACATGCTGCACCAATTCTTGTTTTGCTAGACATAAATCAATTCTGCTTTGTTTTAATTTCTTTAGCACCACCTGCCTTCTAGAAAACACTCTTCTGTTTGGATTTTCAGCCCTCCATATATCTACTAGATTCTCCTCATTCATAAGTTTCCATAATGCATTTCTAGAAGAGTCATATCTGAATCTAGCACAACTAGAGGCATCCATTCTACTACACCTCACATTAAAGTCTCCTATCAATATACAGTTTTCTGAGCACAGTGTTTTTAAGTTGTGAAACATTTCTCTCCTTTCAGATTCAATGTTTGAAGCATAAACATTGATTAAACGAAAAACTACATTTTGCACTTCAAATTCAATTGCAATAAGTCTGCCATCATTGTCAGCATATATTTGTTTTACATTTTGAACCACATCGTTTTTTATCAAAATAGCCACACCACATGTTTTATCACTTCCATGACTACAAAAAATTAAATCAGACCATTTACTCTTAATCTCCTGTATTTTGGAATCTGTCCAATTGGTCTCTTGAAAACACAACATGTCTGCCTTAA
>NC_140021.1:37836093-37853593 GCF_964263955.1 Coregonus lavaretus
GTGCTGTTTTGCTATTAAAAAAGGTGTACTTTTGAGAGCGAAAACCTGCCAAAAGAGGGACAAACGGTAAACGGGGAAATCTAAACGGAGAAAAGGGAACTTGGGAATTAACAGAATCAGGCAAAACATTGAAGGGATTTTATAGTGCCCTAATGGACTACAGACATTGACTGTCTCCTAGACTAAAAACAAAGGCTGCATGTACTGCCTATAGTTTGAGGGAAACACACTGTCCATTATTTGATTTGATCAGGGCAGGGCAGCACACACAAACTGCATTTAGTCCAATAACAATCCATGATATTATTAGGGTGATAAATAAAAGGCAGTTGCTCCATGACACAAGAGCACGCTCTACTGGGACAAAAAGCTTACAGCACCTGGTATTCCCAGGCGGTCTCCCATCCAAGTACTAACCAGGCCCGACCCTGCTTAGCTTCCAAGATCGGACGAGATCGGGCGTATTCAGGCTGGTATGGCCGTAAGCGAGGGAACAACTCTTGGTACACTATATAAAGTCAATGTGTCACTCACTCTGAAAGGGACACAGAAACGTATCCACTTTGTGACACAAACTGATGAAGCTCAACCCTTGCTTACATTTCCAATATATATATATATATATATATATATATATATATATATATGAGTCTTGTTGGGGGGGGGGAAGAGGGCATATCCTATGTTGATTTATGACAAGTTCATTGACTAGGGCCCTATAAAATAGGCGTTGCGGACCGAATCACGGAATCCAGACATTAAACCGAAATTCAACAATATTCAAACATTTATTGAACTTAGTAAGAAATCAACTAAATCTATTCAACTTGTTAGAAAACGCATTCATTAGCCCAAGTCAATCATAAGACATGAACAAAATGCATCAGTGATTCGTATTTCCATGAACTTTCTGAAACGGCACAGGAATGCCCCTGTCTGTGTGCATGTGTGCGGTGCGCGCGTATGTCTACACTTTGTTTAGCCATTAGCGATGATGCTAATGATAACCTTCTTCTGGTAGGGAAGGAATGGCTTTCCCCAAAACCTTCGCAAGTAAATGTTAACTACAAAGTAGCCTATGCCTGCCTGGCAGAATTATACCGTGTTCATTTGCATAACTCCAGTGGCCATTTGTTCTACAGCAACACCGCTTAACCAAACAAAGGTCTCTTCCTGGTGCACGCTTGCATTTAAGGGTAACTACACCCCAAAATCTAAATGTCTTAAATTTTTCCCAGACCCCACAAATGGTCACCTGATAGGGTTTAAACATTGTTGTGGACATAGAACATCCAATTGTGCTGTTTTGCTATTAAAAAGGTGTACTTTTGAGAGCGAAAACCTGCCAAAACAGGGACAAACGGTCAATGGGGAAATCTAAACGGAGAAAAGGGAACTTGGGAATTAACGGAGTCAGGCAAAACATTGAAGGGATTTTATAGTGCCCTAATGGACTACAGACATTGACTGTCTCCTAGACTAAAAACAAAGGCTGCATGTACTGCCTATATTTTGAGGGAAACGCACTGTCCATTATTTGATTTGATCAGGGCAGGGCAGCACACACAAACTGCATTTAGTCCAATAACAATCCATGATATTATTAGGGTGATAAATAAAAGGCAGTTGCTCCATGACACATGAGCACGCTCTACTGGGACAAAAAGCTTACAGCACCTGGTATTCCCAGGCAGTCTCCCATCCAAGTACTAACCAGGCCCAACCCTGCTTAGCTTCCGAGATCGGACGAGATCGGGCGTATTTTTTTTTTTTTTTTCTCTTTTTATTATCAAAAAATTCAATTTTTTACAATATTTACAGTACAATATTACAATGAACAATACAGCAGACACTATCCTAACATAGGCAGGTGAACAATTCACCCCCTATCAAATCAAAGAACCCAAAGAAATAAAAATACAGAAAAAACTCAGACATGACTAAGACATAACAAATTCCACCCACAAAATAGGCAGATAAAAGCCACCCCCTATCAAAAAAAATAAACAAAGAAAATATTCAAAATAATTCTTTCAAAAAAATCTAATATAGACATTAGACATACTCCATTTCAGAAGTTAACCCTAACTCCCCCTCCTCCCTCCTCCATAGACACTAAAGTACTCCCCTTTATAAACATACTTTCAAATTTCTCTAGTTTTGCATTATACATTAATTCCACCTGCTTTCTTAAACCTGCTTTAAAGATTACCCAGACATTCACCTTTTTCCCTTCAAAATGTTTCATATTCCTTCTACAGTAAATTGCATACCTCACAAAACTCAAAACAATATTCAACAGGTACACATTCACACCCAAACATTTCCCCATTACTCCAAATAATATTAACCTATCCCATACAAAACTTTCTAAAAACTCTTTTCTCCAGTGCCTCCACAGCAAAATTTTTACTTCCTTAAAAAAACCTGTCAGACTTGGACATTCAACAAATAAATGCAACAAAGACTCTGGCTTCATCATACACACGTCACATTCCCGCCTTACATCGCGGTTTATCTGATGTAAAATAATGTTTGTGTATATACGATTATGCCGTATCATAAAATCCATGTTCTCACAATTTCGTTTATTCCCAAACAAAACCAAATTCTCCCACATCAAAGAAACATCCAAATCAATAAACATTTTTTCCCACATCCTCTCAGCCGCAGGCCTCACACACACAGACTTCAACATACACTTGTACAATCTTTTCTGTGTTACTTTTGATAAAACTTGTTTCCCCGATCCTTTACCCACATAGAGACTTGGCAGCACATACAAGTCCTCATATTCCCCCTCCCCATTTATCACTTTTATCCACTCACCCGGAATGCATAATTTAATTCTTTCGTATATCTGCAATACTAATTTTCTCTCCACTGTATCATCAACCTCCCACACAGTATCCAGAATTGCCTGCCCCCTTAAAAACCCCGGTATAACCTCGTAAAGAAAATCTTTTACCAATATTAACCCAGCCTTCATGAACATTTTGTTGTACAGCACCTTCCCCCCACTCTCTATTTTCGGATTCAAAAACACAGGCTGATTAAATATGTTGTCCTTATTTGTACATGTGTACTCAATCTTAGGAAGAAATTCCCCCCATGCCAAGAACACCTCTTTATAGAACTCAGGCAAACCCTCCAACATATCCTTCTTCCATGACATCAATAATCCACTTTCTTCACAACCCCCACTTCTGTACAAAAAATGTTTAAAAAACCTTTTCCATCCATAATCTACCTCCCCATATAAGTATTTTTGCACAGTTTTTATTCTCATTGCTTTTCTCTTCACATCCAAATCCACCAATTTCAACCCCCCATCCTTTAAATCCGAGATAAGAGTTGCCCTTGCAATCCTAGTCCCCTTCCCCTCCCATAGGAAATCTGTAACCAAACCATTGAATTCTTTTAACACCCATTGTGGCATATCCAACGAACCTAGAACATAGATACATTTGGATGCCACCAAAGAATTAATCACCACCACCTTCCCCCTCAAGAACAGTTTTCTTGCCTTCCAATAAGATAGAGTATGTTTTATTTTATTCAAAACCCCAGTCCATGTCTCATCTCTCGTCCCTTCTTTATCCACCCCCAAAACCACCCCTAAAGTCTTTATATAACCTTCAGCCTTTTTGAAAGGGAATCCACAGTCCACTTTTTCATCTATCCCCACATACATTATTTCAGATTTTTCAACATTAAGTTTTGCCCCTGATGCCTTGCCATATACCTCAAAACACTCCATTACATTCTTCACACTTTCAACATCTATCACAGTACATGTAGTATCATCCGCATATTGCTGTATAACACTCTCCCCCCCATCCGGTATCCGTATACCTCGAATTAATTTGTTTGCTTTAATCATTACTGCAAGCGGCTCCACCGATAAACTATAAAGAGCAGCTGATAACGGACATCCCTGCCTAACAGATCTCTCCAGAGGAAAAGAATCTGTTAAAATCCCATTACATTTTACTCTGCTCCTTGCATTTCCATTCAATAATCTAATCCAACCTATCATTCTTTCACCAAACCCAAATTTCCCAAGTGTACGCAGTAAAAAGGAATGATCAACTCTATCAAAAGCCTTATTTAGATCCAAACTCATCACAAACCCCCCTTCCTCCCCCATATGCTTTATCACATCCCTTATTGTTCCCACTGTGTCAGAAATATCCCTCCCTGGTACACTATATCCTTGTGTCTCTGCTATTACTCCTCCCATAACTTTTTTAACTCTATTAGCTAAGACCTTGGCTAAGATCTTATAATCACAATTTAAAAGTGTCAATGGTCTATAATTATCCAAATTTACACGACTCCCTTTATTTTTATACAGTATGGTTAAAACTCCTGTGGCCAGCGAATCTGGCACCACTTGAGTCTTTTCAATATATTCATACAGTTTTCTTAAAATTGGAGCCAACAAATCTGCAAAAGATTTATAAAATTCCGCAGTTAGGCCATCAGACCCCGGACTCCTATTGCAATTAGCATCTAATATGGCCTCCTTAATGTCAGTTAGACTCATATCTTCATCACACATGTTTTTTTCCCCTTCTGTTAACTTAGTATCCACGTGTTCAAGCACCTTATCCATACAGGAATCATTAACCTCTTCTTTTTTAAATAAGCATTCATAATATCTCTCGACCGTATCCAGAATCCCCACCAAATCATTAACCTTTTCCCCTTTATCATTAATTAACTCCGTAATATAAATCTTCTCTTGTCTTCTTTTTTCTAAATTCAAGAAAAATGAAGTACACCTTTCCCCCTCTATCGCATATTGCACTCTACTCCTTACAATCGCCGCATTACATTTCTTCTTCTCATATTCATCAAGTGCATCCTTAGCCAGTAAATAATCCTCCACCCCATGACCTTCATCCTTTTCTATACACTCAACTTCATGTTTAACCTTCTTACGTAGTTCCCTCTCCTTCTTTTTCAAAAAATAATTCCTCTTAACAGCATATTTTATAGTCAATTCCTTACATTTGGTTTTCAGCTCCTCCCACCACAACCCCATATTCACCTCCATTAACTGTTGTCTTTTGGCCTTCCCAATACATTCTGATATCATCTCAATATAATTTTCCTCCTCTAGCAAGCTATTATTTAAACACCACAGCCCACCAGATTTAGTATGTGCCCTTACTCCACAAGAAAATACCACCGCCGCATGATCACTAAAAGCTGTAAAAACATACTTAATTTCTTTCATAAAATTCCTTAAACCCTCATTTACTAAAACCAGATCTATTCGCGTCTGTTTCAACTCCCCTAAAACCACCTGCCTTCTAGAAATTCCTCTCTTGTTCGGATTCTCCTCCCTCCATATATCAATCAAACTGTTTTCAACCATAATCTTCCTTAAGACCCCCCTAGATACGTCATTTCTAAAAATAGCTCCCCTTTTCATATCTAATCTATTCATTTTAACATTAAAATCCCCTACTAAAATACAGTTACCCTTGCACCATTTCCCTAATTCTAAAAATAAATTCTTTCGCTCTATCTCATTATTCGGCGCATAAATATTTATAATCCTAAAAACCCTATTCATATATTCAAAATCCAAAATTAAAATCCTCCCATTATTATCATTATATATCTTCTTCACATTTTCCACTACATCCTTCCTTAATAAAATTGCGACCCCACTTGAATTTCCCCTGCCATTGTTAACATAAATAAAATCCCTCCATATTTTTTTTACTTCTAAAACACATGCATTATCCCAGTGCGTCTCTTGAATACATAAAATATCTGAATTCTTCATTTGTACTATTCTATTAAATTTTCCCATTGTTCTCAACCCATTTGCATTTATTGACATTATATTTACCATTCTAATAAATAATAGAATAATAAAATATAATTTCATTATCCTCTACCTGTTATCCAGTTTCTTTCCTCTTCCACCCTTTCTCTCCCCCTCTTCCCCCGGCTTTCCTCTTCCTGTATCCTTCCCTCGTTCTTTCAATCTTTTCTCCATCGTCCGTGTCCGATATCTCCTCCAAGTCCATGTTATCCATCCAACTCAACTTCTTGTCACCCTCATCCGTTGTGCTCCCCATGTTCATCTCCGTCTCTGGTATTGTCATCGTTGTGCTCCCCGTGTTCATCTCCGTCTCATTTATAGCCGTCGTTGTCGTTTCTGTTATTGTTCTCAAACTCGAACCTCTCTCCATTTCTTCACCCCCCGAGGTACTTGTTAGTACTGGGCTATCCCCCAAAACCTGTGAGTCCCCCGTGCTTCCCCCCAGTCCACTCCCCCCCTCCTCCTGAAAACTCCCTCTTCTTATTTCTGAGTCCATACTACTCCCAATTTCATTCATCTTCTGGTCCTTCTCCCTTCTTCCTTCCTCCGTCTCTCCACTCTCCACCACGTCCTCTCCTCCATCTTCTTCTCCTTCTTGCGACAATACAACTTCTTCCTCGAATAGTGCTTGACTCCCCTCTTCAGCCTTATCCTCTCCACAGTTGCACTCCGCCAATCTCTTTCTGCATCCACCACAGAAATTCCTTTCCCTCTCTCCAACACATTCTCTCACATAGTGTCCTTGCTTGCCACATTTGAAACACTTAAATTCAGGGCAGTCTTTAACTATGTGCCCGGGTTGAATACACAACCGACACACTCTGACCTGATTGTCATGAAGGACCCTAAAATATTCTGCTCCCTCCAACGTCTCAATTCTTGTAGAGTAAGGCAATGATGTCACTTTTTCTGTGAACTTGACTTTGCAGAATCGTGTCCCATCAGCCACCTCCGTTCCTGGCCAAACTCTCCTCCTTATCTCCGAAACGGCTTCCACTCCCCATCTAATCAGCTTGTCCAGTATCTCACTATCTTCTACATATACTGGGAGATTCATAAAAGACACCACCAATTCCTTCACATTAACATCTCTCGCCACAATCCTGGTGTCCTTTATCCGTATTCCATCCATTAAACGTTCTTTTCCTTTTCCATTTCTCATCGTAATTTCATACTTCTTTTCTCCTTTCATTCGGCATCCCACCACCTCTCCACACGCCTCCTTAATTGCTCGTAGTAGTTCCATTGTCGTCACCTTGTCATCTCCTTCCAACTCAATTGCCACCGTGTATTCTTTGCCATATTTCCTTCCTTCTTTATCTTCATTTTTCTTCCGTTTCGCCCTTTCATTGTCTTTGTCCATTCCGTTTGTCGTTTCCATGTTGTCCGTCATAGTGCTTCAAAAAAACTCTCCCCCAAGCAGAAAAACTGCAAGGGGGAAAAACTAAAACAAAAAATATATTTCGAAATCCAATTAATTAACAAAAATAGCTCTCTCACAAACACTCTTCAGCAAACACTCACTCACAGCTCAAACCTCGCACCTGTCGTCACTTCTCCAATCAGGATGGGCGTATTCAGGCTGGTATGGCCGTAAGCGAGGGTACAACTCTTGGTACACTATATAAAGTCAATGTGTCACTCACTCTGAAAGGGACACAGAAACGTATCCACTTTGTGACACAAACTGAAGAAGCTCAACCCTTGCTTACATTTCCAATATATATATATATATATATATATATATATATATATATATATATATATATATATATATATATATATATATATATATATATATATTAAAGTCTTGTTGGGGGGGGGGGGAGAGGGCATATCCTATGTTGATTTATGACAAGTTCATTGACTAGGGCCCTATAAAATAGGCGTTGCGGACCGAATCACGGAATCCAGACATTAAACCGAAATGCAACAATATTCAAACATTTATTGAACTTAGTAAGAAATCAACTAAATCTATTCAACTTGTTAGAAAACGCATTCATTTGCCCAAGTCAATCATAAGACATGAACAAAATGCATCAGTTATTCGTATTTCCATGAACTTTCTGGCACGGCACAGGAATGCCCCTGTCTGTGTGCATGTGTGCGGTGCGCTCGTATGTCTACACTTTGTGTAGCCATTAGCGATGATGCTAATGATAACCTTCTTCTGGTAGGGAAGGAATGGCTTTCCCCAAAACCTTCACAAGTAAATGTTAACTACAAAGTAGCCTATGCCTGCCTGGCAGAATTATACCGTGATCATTTGCATCACTCCAGTGGCCATTTGTTCTACAGCAACACCGTTTAACCAAACAAAGGTCCCTTCCTGGTGCACGCTTGCATTTAAGGGTAACTACACCCCAAAATCTAAATGTCTTACATTTTTCCTAGACCTCACAAATGGTCACCTGATAGGGTTTAAACATTGTTGTGGACATAGAACATCCAATTGTGCTGTTTTGCTATTAAAAAAGGTGTACTTTTGAGAGCGAAAACCTGCCAAAAGAGGGACAAACGGTCAACGGGGAAATCTAAACGGAGAAAAGGGAACTTGGGAATTAACAGAATCAGGCAAAACATTGAAGGGATTTTATAGTGCCCTAATGGACTACAGACATTGACTGTCTCCTAGACTAAAAACAAAGGCTGCATGTACTGCCTATATTTTGAGGGAAACACACTGTCCATTATTTGATTTGATCAGGGCAGGGCAGCACACACAAACTGCATTTAGTCCAATAACAATCCATGATATTATTAGGGTGATAAATAAAAGGCAGTTGCTCCATGACACAAGAGCACGCTCTACTGGGACAAAAAGCTTACAGCACCTGGTATTCCCAGGCGGTCTCCCATCCAAGTACTAACCAGGCCCGACCCTGCTTAGCTTCCAAGATCGGACGAGATCGGGCGTATTCAGGCTGGTATGGCCGTAAGCGAGGGAACAACTCTTGGTACACTATATAAAGTCAATGTGTCACTCACTCTGAAAGGGACACAGAAACGTATCCACTTTGTGACACAAACTGATGAAGCTCAACCCTTGCTTACATTTCCAATATATATATATATATATATATATATATATATATGAGTCTTGTTGGGGGGGGGGAAGAGGGCATATCCTATGTTGATTTATGACAAGTTCATTGACTAGGGCCCTATAAAATAGGCGTTGCGGACCGAATCACGGAATCCAGACATTAAACCGAAATTCAACAATATTCAAACATTTATTGAACTTAGTAAGAAATTAACTAAATCTATTCAACTTGTTAGAAAACGCATTCATTAGCCCAAGTCAATCATAAGACATGAACAAAATGCATCAGTGATTCGTATTTCCATGAACTTTCTGAAACGGCACAGGAATGCCCCTGTCTGTGTGCATGTGTGCGGTGCGCGCGTATGTCTACACTTTGTGTAGCCGTTAGCGATGATGCTAATGATAACCTTCTTCTGGTAGGGAAGGAATGGCTTTCCCCAAAACCTTCGCAAGTAAATGTTAACTACAAAGTAGCCTATGCCTGCATGGCAGAATTATACCGTGATCATTTGCATCACTCCAGTGGCCATTTGTTCTACAGCAACACCGCTTAACCAAACAAAGGTCTCTTCCTGGTGCACGCTTGCATTTAAGGGTAACTACACCCCAAAATCTAAATGTCTTACATTTTTCCCAGACCTCACAAATGGTCACCTGATAGGGTTTAAACATTGTTGTGGACATAGAACATCCAATTGTGCTGTTTTGCTATTAAAAAAGGTGTACTTTTGAGAGCGAAAACCTGCCAAAAGAGGGACAAACGGTCAACGGGGAAATCTAAACGGAGAAAAGGGAACTTGGGAATTAACAGAATCAGGCAAAACATTGAAGGGATTTTATAGTGCCCTAATGGACTACAGACATTGACTGTCTCCTAGACTAAAAACAAAGGCTGCATGTACTGCCTATATTTTGATGGAAACACACTGTCCATTATTTGATTTGATCAGGGCAGGGCAGCACACACAAACTGCATTTAGTCCAATAACAATCCATGATATTATTAGGGTGATAAATAAAAGGCAGTTGCTCCATGACACAAGAGCACGCTCTACTGGGACAAAAAGCTTACAGCACCTGGTATTCCCAGGCGGTCTCCCATCCAAGTACTAACCAGGCCCGACCCTGCTTAGCTTCCAAGATCGGACGAGATCGGGCGTATTCAGGCTGGTATGGCCGTAAGCGAGGGAACAACTCTTGGTACACTATATAAAGTCAATGTGTCACTCACTCTGAAAGGGACACAGAAACGTATCCACTTTGTGACACAAACTGATGAAGCTCAACCCTTGCTTACATTTCCAATATATATATATATATATATATATATATATATATGAGTCTTGTTGGGGGGGGGGAAGAGGGCATATCCTATGTTGATTTATGACAAGTTCATTGACTAGGGCCCTATAAAATAGGCGTTGCGGACCGAATCACGGAATCCAGACATTAAACCGAAATTCAACAATATTCAAACATTTATTGAACTTAGTAAGAAATTAACTAAATCTATTCAACTTGTTAGAAAACGCATTCATTAGCCCAAGTCAATCATAAGACATGAACAAAATGCATCAGTGATTCGTATTTCCATGAACTTTCTGAAACGGCACAGGAATGCCCCTGTCTGTGTGCATGTGTGCGGTGCGCGCGTATGTCTACACTTTGTGTAGCCGTTAGCGATGATGCTAATGATAACCTTCTTCTGGTAGGGAAGGAATGGCTTTCCCCAAAACCTTCGCAAGTAAATGTTAACTACAAAGTAGCCTATGCCTGCATGGCAGAATTATACCGTGATCATTTGCATCACTCCAGTGGCCATTTGTTCTACAGCAACACCGCTTAACCAAACAAAGGTCTCTTCCTGGTGCACGCTTGCATTTAAGGGTAACTACACCCCAAAATCTAAATGTCTTACATTTTTCCCAGACCTCACAAATGGTCACCTGATAGGGTTTAAACATTGTTGTGGACATAGAACATCCAATTGTGCTGTTTTGCTATTAAAAAAGGTGTACTTTTGAGAGCGAAAACCTGCCAAAAGAGGGACAAACGGTCAACGGGGAAATCTAAACGGAGAAAAGGGAACTTGGGAATTAACAGAATCAGGCAAAACATTGAAGGGATTTTATAGTGCCCTAATGGACTACAGACATTGACTGTCTCCTAGACTAAAAACAAAGGCTGCATGTACTGCCTATATTTTGATGGAAACACACTGTCCATTATTTGATTTGATCAGGGCAGGGCAGCACACACAAACTGCATTTAGTCCAATAACAATCCATGATATTATTAGGGTGATAAATAAAAGGCAGTTGCTCCATGACACAAGAGCACGCTCTACTGGGACAAAAAGCTTACAGCACCTGGTATTCCCAGGCGGTCTCCCATCCAAGTACTAACCAGGCCCTACCCTGCTTAGCTTCCAAGATCGGACGAGATCGGGCGTATTCAGGCTGGTATGGCCGTAAGCGAGGGAACAACTCTTGGTACACTATATAAAGTCAATGTGTCACTCACTCTGAAAGGGACACAGAAACGTATCCACTTTGTGACACAAACTGATGAAGCTCAACCCTTGCTTACATTTCCAATATATATATATATATATATATATATATATATATATATATATTAAAGTCTTGTTGGGGGGGGGGGAGAGGGCATATCCTATGTTGATTTATGACAAGTTCATTGACTAGGGCCCTATAAAATAGGCGTTGCGGACCGAATCACGGAATCCAGACATTAAACCGAAATTCAACAATATTCAAACATTTATTGAACTTAGTAAGAAATCAACTAAATCTATTCAACTTGTTAGAAAACGCATTCATTTGCCCAAGTCAATCATAAGACATGAACAAAATGCATCAGTGATTCGTATTTCCATGAACTTTCTGAAACGGCACAGGAATGCCCCTGTCTGTGTGCATGTGTGCGGTGCGCGCGTATGTCTACACTTTGTGTAGCCGTTAGCGATAATGCTAATGAGAACCTTCTTCTGGTAGGGAAGGAATGGCTTTCCCCAAAACCTTCGCAAGTAAATGTTAACTACAAAGTAGCCAATGCCTGCCTGGCAGAATTATCCCGTGATCATTTACATCACTCCAGTGGCCATTTGTTCTACAGCAACACCGCTTAACCAAACAAAGGATTCTTCCTGGTGCACGCTTGCATTTAAGGGTAACTACACCCCAAAATCTAAATGTCTTACATTTTTCCCAGACCTCACAAATGGTCACCTGATAGGGTTTAAACATTGTTGTGGACATAGAACATCCAATTGTTCTGTTTTGCTATTAAAAATGTGTACTTTTGAGAGCGAAAACCTGCCAAAACAGGGACAAACGGTCAACGGGGAAATCTAAACGGAGAAAAGGGAACTTGGGAATTAACAGAATCAGGCAAAACATTGAAGGGATTATATAGTGCCCTAATGGACTACAGACATTGACTGTCTCCTAGACTAAAAACAAAGGCTGCATATACTGCCTATATTTTGAGGGAAACGCACTGTCCATTATTTGATTTGATCAGGGCAGGGCAGCACACACAAACTGCATTTAGTCCAATAACAATCCATGATATTATTAGGGTGATAAATAAAAGGCAGTTGCTCCATGACACAAGAGCACGCTCTACTGGGACAAAAAGCTTACAGCACCTGATATTCCCAGGCTGTCTCCCATCCAAATTCTAACCAGGCCCGACCCTGCTTAGCTTCCGAGATCAGACGAGATCAGGCTGGTATGGCCGTAAGCGAGGGAACAACTCTTGGTACACTATATAAAGTCAATGTGTCACTCACTCTGAAAGGGACACAGAAACGTATCCACTTTGTGACACAAACTGAAGAAGCTCAACCCTTGCTTACATTTCCAATATATATATATATATTTGAGTCTTGTTGGGGGGGGGAAGAGGGCATATCCTATGTTGATTTATGACAAGTTCATTGACTAGGGCCCTATAAAATAGGCGTTGCGGACCGAATCACGGAATCCAGACATTAAACCGAAATTCAACAATATTCAAACATTTATTGAACTTAGTAAGAAATCAACTAAATCTATTCAACTTGTTAGAAAACGCATTCATTTGCCCAAGTCAATCATAAGACATGAACAAAATGCATCAGTGATTCGTATTTCCATGAACTTTCTGAAACGGCACAGGAATGCCCCTGTCTGTGTGCATGTGTGCGGTGCGCGCGTATGTCTACACTTTGTGTAGCCGTTAGCGATGATGCTAATGATAACCTTCTTCTGGTAGGGAAGGAATGGCTTTCCCCAAAACCTTCGCAAGTAAATGTTAACTACAAAGTAGCCTATGCCTGCCTGGCAGAATTATACCGTGATCATTTGCATCACTCCAGTGGCCATTTGTTCTACAGCAACACCGCTTAACCAAACAAAGGTCTCTTCCTGGTGCACGCTTGCATTTAAGGGTAAATACACCCCAAAATCTAAATGTCTTACATTTTTCCCAGACCTCACAAATGGTCACCTGATAGGGTTTAAACATTGTTGTGGACATAGAACATCCAATTGTGCTGTTTTGCTATTAAAAAGGTGTACTTTTGAGAGCGAAAACCTGCCAAAACAGGGACAAACGGTCAACGGGGAAATCTAAACGGAGAAAAGGGAACTTGGGAATTAACAGAATCAGGCAAAACATTGAAGGGATTTTATAGTGCCCTAATGGACTACAGACATTGACTGTCTCCTAGACTAAAAACAAAGGCTGCATGTACTGCCTATATTTTGAGGGAAACGCACTGTCCATTATTTGATTTGATCAGGGCAGGGCAGCACACACAAACTGCATTTAGTCCAATAACAATCCATGATATTATTAGGGTGATAAATAAAAGGCAGTTGCTCCATGACACAAGAGCACGCTCTACTGGGACAAAAAGCTTACAGCACCTGGTATTCCCAGGCAGTCTCCCATCCAAGTACTAACCAGGCCCGACCCTGCTTAGCTTCTGAGATCGGACGAGATAAGGCGTATTTTTTTTTTTCTCTTTTTATTATCAAAAAATTCAATTTTTTACAATATTTACAGTACAATATTACAATGAACAATACAGCAGACACTATCCTAACATAGGCAGGTGAACAATTCACCCCCTATCAAATCAAAGAACCCAAAGAAATAAAAATACAGAAAAAACTCAGACATGACTAAGACATAACAAATTCCACCCACAAAATAGGCAGATAAAAGCCACCCCCTATCAAAAAAAATAAACAAAGAAAATATTCAAAATAATTCTTTCAAAAAAATCTAATATAGACATTAGACATACTCCATTTCAGAAGTTAACCCTAACTCCCCCTCCTCCCTCCTCCATAGACACTAAAGTACTCCCCTTTATAAACATACTTTCAAATTTCTCTAGTTTTGCATTATACATTAATTCCACCTGCTTTCTTAAACCTGCTTTAAAGATTACCCAGACATTCACCTTTTTCCCTTCAAAATGTTTCATATTCCTTCTACAGTAAATTGCATACCTCACAAAACTCAAAACAATATTCAACAGGTACACATTCACACCCAAACATTTCCCCATTACTCCAAATAATATTAACCTATCCCATACAAAACTTTCTAAAAACTCTTTTCTCCAGTGCCTCCACAGCAAAATTTTTACTTCCTTAAAAAAACCTGTCAGACTTGGACATTCAACAAATAAATGCAACAAAGACTCTGGCTTCATCATACACACGTCACATTCCCGCCTTACATCGCGGTTTATCTGATGTAAAATAATGTTTGTGTATATACGATTATGCCGTATCATAAAATCCATGTTCTCACAATTTCGTTTATTCCCAAACAAAACCAAATTCTCCCACATCAAAGAAACATCCAAATCAATAAACATTTTTTCCCACATCCTCTCAGCCGCAGGCCTCACACACACAGACTTCAACATACACTTGTACAATCTTTTCTGTGTTACTTTTGATAAAACTTGTTTCCCCGATCCTTTACCCACATAGAGACTTGGCAGCACATACAAGTCCTCATATTCCCCCTCCCCATTTATCACTTTTATCCACTCACCCGGAATGCATAATTTAATTCTTTCGTATATCTGCAATACTAATTTTCTCTCCACTGTATCATCAACCTCCCACACAGTATCCAGAATTGCCTGCCCCCTTAAAAACCCCGGTATAACCTCGTAAAGAAAATCTTTTACCAATATTAACCCAGCCTTCATGAACATTTTGTTGTACAGCACCTTCCCCCCACTCTCTATTTTCGGATTCAAAAACACAGGCTGATTAAATATGTTGTCCTTATTTGTACATGTGTACTCAATCTTAGGAAGAAATTCCCCCCATGCCAAGAACACCTCTTTATAGAACTCAGGCAAACCCTCCAACATATCCTTCTTCCATGACATCAATAATCCACTTTCTTCACAACCCCCACTTCTGTACAAAAAATGTTTAAAAAACCTTTTCCATCCATAATCTACCTCCCCATATAAGTATTTTTGCACAGTTTTTATTCTCATTGCTTTTCTCTTCACATCCAAATCCACCAATTTCAACCCCCCATCCTTTAAATCCGAGATAAGAGTTGCCCTTGCAATCCTAGTCCCCTTCCCCTCCCATAGGAAATCTGTAACCAAACCATTGAATTCTTTTAACACCCATTGTGGCATATCCAACGAACCTAGAACATAGATACATTTGGATGCCACCAAAGAATTAATCACCACCACCTTCCCCCTCAAGAACAGTTTTCTTGCCTTCCAATAAGATAGAGTATGTTTTATTTTATTCAAAACCCCAGTCCATGTCTCATCTCTCGTCCCTTCTTTATCCACCCCCAAAACCACCCCTAAAGTCTTTATATAACCTTCAGCCTTTTTGAAAGGGAATCCACAGTCCACTTTTTCATCTATCCCCACATACATTATTTCAGATTTTTCAACATTAAGTTTTGCCCCTGATGCCTTGCCATATACCTCAAAACACTCCATTACATTCTTCACACTTTCAACATCTATCACAGTACATGTAGTATCATCCGCATATTGCTGTATAACACTCTCCCCCCCATCCGGTATCCGTATACCTCGAATTAATTTGTTTGCTTTAATCATTACTGCAAGCGGCTCCACCGATAAACTATAAAGAGCAGCTGATAACGGACATCCCTGCCTAACAGATCTCTCCAGAGGAAAAGAATCTGTTAAAATCCCATTACATTTTACTCTGCTCCTTGCATTTCCATTCAATAATCTAATCCAACCTATCATTCTTTCACCAAACCCAAATTTCCCAAGTGTACGCAGTAAAAAGGAATGATCAACTCTATCAAAAGCCTTATTTAGATCCAAACTCATCACAAACCCCCCTTCCTCCCCCATATGCTTTATCACATCCCTTATTGTTCCCACTGTGTCAGAAATATCCCTCCCTGGTACACTATATCCTTGTGTCTCTGCTATTACTCCTCCCATAACTTTTTTAACTCTATTAGCTAAGACCTTGGCTAAGATCTTATAATCACAATTTAAAAGTGTCAATGGTCTATAATTATCCAAATTTACACGACTCCCTTTATTTTTATACAGTATGGTTAAAACTCCTGTGGCCAGCGAATCTGGCACCACTTGAGTCTTTTCAATATATTCATACAGTTTTCTTAAAATTGGAGCCAACAAATCTGCAAAAGATTTATAAAATTCCGCAGTTAGGCCATCAGACCCCGGACTCCTATTGCAATTAGCATCTAATATGGCCTCCTTAATGTCAGTTAGACTCATATCTTCATCACACATGTTTTTTTCCCCTTCTGTTAACTTAGTATCCACGTGTTCAAGCACCTTATCCATACAGGAATCATTAACCTCTTCTTTTTTAAATAAGCATTCATAATATCTCTCGACCGTATCCAGAATCCCCACCAAATCATTAACCTTTTCCCCTTTATCATTAATTAACTCCGTAATATAAATCTTCTCTTGTCTTCTTTTTTCTAAATTCAAGAAAAATGAAGTACACCTTTCCCCCTCTATCGCATATTGCACTCTACTCCTTACAATCGCCGCATTACATTTCTTCTTCTCATATTCATCAAGTGCATCCTTAGCCAGTAAATAATCCTCCACCCCATGACCTTCATCCTTTTCTATACACTCAACTTCATGTTTAACCTTCTTACGTAGTTCCCTCTCCTTCTTTTTCAAAAAATAATTCCTCTTAACAGCATATTTTATAGTCAATTCCTTACATTTGGTTTTCAGCTCCTCCCACCACAACCCCATATTCACCTCCATTAACTGTTGTCTTTTGGCCTTCCCAATACATTCTGATATCATCTCAATATAATTTTCCTCCTCTAGCAAGCTATTATTTAAACACCACAGCCCACCAGATTTAGTATGTGCCCTTACTCCACAAGAAAATACCACCGCCGCATGATCACTAAAAGCTGTAAAAACATACTTAATTTCTTTCATAAAATTCCTTAAACCCTCATTTACTAAAACCAGATCTATTCGCGTCTGTTTCAACTCCCCTAAAACCACCTGCCTTCTAGAAATTCCTCTCTTGTTCGGATTCTCC
>NC_140021.1:37858593-37883593 GCF_964263955.1 Coregonus lavaretus
AGCCACCCCCTATCAAATAAAAATAAACAAAGAAAATATTCAAAATAATTCTTTCAAAAATTATAAGTGATTCCTCCACCATCCACCTTTGCAATCAACCCACACCCCTCAACAAACTGTTCATCAAAATCTTCCATCCCATAATTAAACAACATATCCATGTGTTTACTAAACAGTGATATAAAAATACCCCACACCTTCACCCTCTTCCTGTCAAAAAAACCATAATTCCTCCTACAAAAAATAGCATACCTCACAAAACTCAAAACAATATTCAACAAGCACACATTAACGCCATCACATTTACCAGACACTCCAAATAACACAAGTTCCTCCCACACATACTTTTTCAAGAAATCACCCCCCCAGTTTTTACTTAACATTTCCTTAACTTTACAAAACATATCTTTTAATTCCTCACATTCTATAAACAAATGCATAAGCGTTTCTGGGAAACATCCACATATATCGCATTCCCTTTTTACTTCACAATTAATTTGATGTAACACCACCTTTGTAAATATTCTATTGTGTCTTAACTTAAAATCATTATTTTCACACTCCTTACTATTATATTTTACATTTAAATTTTCCCATATCTTTTTTTCATCCAATTCTGGAAAAACTGTTTTCCAAAATTTTTCAGCAGCCGGCCTTCTATAACATTTTCCTACCATTATTCTATACAATATTTTCACTGGTATAGTAGATAAATGTACTTTCTTCTCACTGCTACCAATGAACAAATTAGGAAATACAAACAGATTTTCTCTTTCAACCTCACTATTTATTAAATCCACCCATGCGCTTGGTATGCTATTCTTTATCTTGTCATACATATTATTCACTGTTCCCCTTCCCACCTCTTCATCCCATTCCTTGATAATATCAAAAATAGCTTCTTCAGGTAAAAACCCTGGAATTACCTCATAGGTATAATCTTTTATTTGTCGTAGACCTGCACTCCTAAATACTTTATTATACAAAACTTGTTCTTTGTTCTTGATTTTCTCATTCAGAAATATAGGTTGATTCATAATCAGGTCAATATGACCACATTCATAATATACATTAGGCAACAACTCTGCCCATGCATTTAGCACCTCTTTATAAAAATCTGGTACCTTTTCAAACATTTTCCTTTTAAGCCCCATCAATAAACCATTATCTCCACATCCACCACTCTCCTCTAAGTAGACCTTAAAGAAGTGTTTCCAGCCATAATCTTCACTGTCATACAAATATTTCTTTACTGTTTTTATCCTAATAGCTTTTCTTTTGACATCTAAATCTACAAGTTTTAAACCTCCATCCACATAGTCAGCTATCAATGTTTTCTGAGATATTCTAACACCTTTACCATCCCATATAAAATTAGACACCACCTTATTTAATTCATTTAGCACCCACTCAGGCATGTCCAGGACTCCCAAAACATACACAAATTTAGATAATACCAAAGCATTTGCAACAATTACTTTACCTTTTAACCTTAATTTTCTATTTTTCCAGAAATTTAACGTTAGCTTGACTTTATTAAGGATCCCAGTCCAAGTTATATCTTTTGCCTCTTTCTCCTTTACACCAATGTTTACTCCCAGCACTTTAATAAAATCCCTTGCTATCTTGAATGGAATCTCACACTTATTTGCATCGATATCCCCAACAAACATTATTTCAGTCTTCTCTATATTAACTTTAGCGCCCGATGCCTTACCATATATATCTATGATTCTCATAATGCTTCCAATGCTTCCTATATCTTTCACAGTGCAAGTAATGTCATCAGCGTACTGATGTACAACACTGATACCACCACCTGGGATTCCGACACCCCTTACCTCTTTATTACTATTTATTAAAGTAGCTAACGGTTCTGTAGAAATACTGTACAACAGAGCTGACAAAGGACAGCCCTGCCTTACTGACCTCTCTACAGGAAAAGTATCTGTTACCACTCCGTTACATTTGACACAACTTTTAGCCCCGCTGTACAACAGGTTGATCCAAGCTACAAACTTTGGCCCAAAACCAAACCTCTCCATAGTCTGTAATAGGAAGCTATGCTCCACTCTATCAAAGGCTTTGTTAAAATCCAAACTTAATACTATACCGCCTTCATTTTTCATTTGATTAACAACATCTCTAATTGTACAAATTACATCTGCAACATCTCTTCCAGGTATACCGTAGGCTTGTGTTGATGCAATAATACTCCCAATCACCTTTTTCATCCTATTCGCTAACACTTTAGTCAATATCTTATAATCGGAATTTAGAAGACTAATAGGCCTATAATTTTCTAACTTGAATCTACTGCCCCTATTCTTGAATAAAATCGTTAACATACCAGTTGACATAGACTCAGGGATTTCCTTATTCTCTTCCATATAATGAAACACCTTCCCTAAAATGGGTGCCAAAATATCTACAAAGACTTTATAGAACTCATTTGTTAGACCATCCAAACCCGGACTTTTATTGCCTTGAGTGTTAACAATTGCTTCCTTGATTTCCATAATCGAAATCTCTTCATCACACATCATTCTATCTACCTGAGATACTTTGGCACTAATTGTATCCAGCACTTTTTCAACACATACTTTATCTACATCATTCTTTTTGTAAAGATTTCTGTAAAAGGATTCAACTGTATCTAAGATCTCAACAAAATCGTTTACCTTTACACCTTTTTCATTTTCCAACTCTACAATGTAACTCTTAGTTTGTTTTCTTTTTTCAAGCCCCAAAAAAAAGGATGTACATTTCTCTCCCTCCAAAGCGTACTGTGCCCTACTCCTAACAATAGCACCCAAACATTTCTTTTTTTCATAACGACCCAGCTCTGCATGGATTTTCAAATAATTCACAACATCATAGTCTGGATCAGTATCAGCCTTTTCAAGTTCATGCAACATCCTATTTCTAAGCATTGTTTCTTTCTGCTTATCTAACCGGTTGTGATTTCTAGCATACCTAATACTCCTGTTTTTTACTTTTCCTTTCACTTCCTCCCACCATAAACACACATTCTCTTTTAACAGTACATTAGACATTTCATCATTAATACATTCAACAATTTCATTTCTATATCCTTCCTCCTTTAACAGACTGGCATTTAAACACCAGACACCTCCCCCTCTCCTCTCCACACCAAAACCCATTTGAAATGACATTACTGCGTGATCACTATATGCTGTAAAGTTATATGACATCTTCTTAACATGCTGCACCAATTCTTGTTTTGCTAGACATAAATCAATTCTGCTTTGTTTTAATTCCTTTAGCACCACCTGCCTTCTAGAAAACACTCTTCTGTTTGGATTTTCAGCCCTCCATATATCTACTAGATTCTCCTCATTCATAAGTTTCCATAATGCATTTCTAGAAGAGTCATATCTGAATCTAGCACAACTAGAGGCATCCATTCTACTACACCTCACATTAAAGTCTCCTATCAATATACAGTTTTCTGAGCACAGTGTTTTTAAGTTGTGAAACATTTCTCTCCTTTCAGATTCAATGTTTGAAGCATAAACATTGATTAAACGAAAAACTACATTTTGCACTTCAAATTCAATTGCAATAAGTCTGCCATCATTGTCAGCATATATTTGTTTTACATTTTGAACCACATCGTTTTTTATCAAAATAGCCACACCACATGTTTTATCACTTCCATGACTACAAAAAATTAAATCAGACCATTTACTCTTAATCTCCTGTATTTTGGAATCTGTCCAATTGGTCTCTTGAAAACACAACATGTCTGCCTTAACAGACACTAAAACCTGCTCAAATTTGCTCATGTTTCTCAAACTGTTACCATTTAGGGATGCGACTGTAATCATTAGTAATGTGTGCAGAGGTATAATCAGAGCAAAACAAGTCCTTTCAAAACCTACTTTTTCTTTTTTCCAAATCCCATCATCTCCCTAGTTTTCGACAATGACCTCTTATTTTTTGCAAACAACTGATGATCCTCACTATCTATTTCATCCTCCGTCTCCTGATTTGGAGCGGCAGGGAAGCCTTTTGAAAAGTGCGCTTTAACAGTGCCAGTGACTTCAGTGGACCCAGCTCGCTCTTTGGTGTCATTTTTACACACGCTTGAAACTGGCTCAGGCACCTGAGAAGCACCTTGCACCATCTCTACCTGTGTATGTATTTCACCCATCATGTGCTGCTGTTCCACCTTGTCAGCAGCAGAGACCAAAACTGCGTCTCGTGTTTTGCCAGAAGACATTACAGGCTCTTCAGGCATATCTGCCACTGTCTCTGAAGTCACACTCCCCATGTCACTCTCTTTTTCTCCTTCCATAAACACACTCCCCTCCTCTTCCTCAGAAGTGAGGTCCATTGTTTGCAAAAGTAAGTGATCTTTTCCCTTCTTACAGCTACATCTAACTTTCGGTCTGTCACACATTTCACACACATTACCTATGTTCAAACATTCTCTGGCATAATGCCCTTGTTCACTACATTTATGGCAAGTGAATTCTGGACATTCCTTAAGTATGTGCCCCGGCTGAATACATAGTCTACATACCTTCACTTGATTGTCATGGATTACACGAAAATATTCAAATCCCTCGACAGTGTTAAATTTGGTAGAATATGGCAAGGATTGCACATTGTCTGTGAACTTCACCTTGCAAAATCTCGTCCCGTCTACAATGTCTGTTCCTGGCCACATCCTCCTCTTGATTGGCGTGGTCGCCTTCACTTTCCAGCCTCTTAGTTTCTCATATATCTCCCCATCTGTAATGTATGCAGGCAAGTTCAAAAAGGACACCACAAGCTCATCGTTCCCTAGCTCTTTAGCCATGATTTGACAGTTCTTTATCTTTAGCCCGTCCATTAGTCTTTCTTTTCCCTTTACATGAGACATTGTTATTTCATACTTATTTCCGTCTCTCATTCTACATCCAAGTATTGTTCCACAAACTTCCCTTATTCCTCTCAGCAATTCCATCGTTGTTATTTTCCCTTCTCCAATTATTTCCACGTTCACCGTCAGTTCCTTCTCATACTTTCTTTTCTTCAGTTCTTCATTTGAAATTCTGATTTCACTGTTGTCCTTTCTCGTCGTCGTTTGTATTCTTGATGTTGACGCCATGTTGTCCATCCGGTTATTTTAATCAATATCCCCCAAACAGCTCACGCCGATGGGGGATAATAACAAAAAAGTTTCAAAGAAAATCAACTACAATCACACACAAACTTTCAAACTTATAAATCAAAAAAACCTCCAAACAAACGATATCCTCTCTCAAGCACTCAGACACCTGCCGCTCATCCACTTCCTGAAATTCCAAAAAGGGGCGTATTCAGGCAGGTATGGCAGTAAGCGAGGAAACAACTCTTGGTACACTATATAAAGTCAATGTGTCACTCACTCTGAAAGGGACACAGAAACGTATCCACTTTGTGACACAAACTGAAGAAGCTCAACCCTTGCTTACATTTCCAATATATATATATATATGAGTCTTGTTGGGGGGGGGGGGGGAAGAGGGCATATCCTATGTTGATTTATGACAAGTTCATTGACTAGGGCCCTATAAAATAGGCGTTGCGGACCGAATCACGGAATCCAGACATTAAACCGAAATTCAACAATATTCAAACATTTATTGAACTTAGTAAGAAATCAACTAAATCTATTCAACTTGTTAGAAAACGCATTCATTTGCCCAAGTCAATCATAAGACATGAACAAAATGCATCAGTGATTCGTATTTCCATGAACTTTCTGGCACGGCACAGGAATGCCCCTGTCTGTGTGCATGTGTGAGGTGCGCGCGTATGTCTACACTTTGTGTAGCCGTTAGCGATGATGCTAATGATAACCTTCTTCTGGTAGGGAAGGAATGGCTTTCTCCAAAACCTTCGCAAGTAAATGTTAACTACAAAGTAGCCTATGCCTGCCTGGCAGAATTATACCGTGATCATTTGCATCACTCCAGTGGCAATTTGTTCTACAACAACACCGCTTAACCAAACAAAGGTCTCTTCCTGGTGCACGCTTGCATTTAAGGGTAACTACACCCCAAAATCTAAATGTCTTACATTTTTCCCAGACCTCACAAATGGTCACCTGATAGGGTTTAAACATTGTTGTGGACATAGAACATCCAATTGTGCTGTTTTGCTATTAAAAAGGTGTACTTTTGAGAGCGAAAACCTGCCAAAACAGGGACAAACGGTCAACGGGGAAATCTAAACGGAGAAAAGGGAACTTGGGAATTAACGGAATCAGGCAAAACATTGAAGGGATTTTATAGTGCCCTAATGGACTACAGACATTGACTGTCTCCTAGACTAAAAACAAAGGCTGCATGTACTGCCTATATTTTGAGGGAAACGCACTAACCATTATTTGATTTGATCAGGGCAGGGCAGCACACACAAACAGCATTTAGTCCAATAACAATCCATGATATTATTAGGGTGATAAATAAAAGGCAGTTGCTCCATGACACAAGAGCACGCTCTACTGGGACAAAAAGCTTACAGCACCTGGTATTCCCAGGCAGTCTCCCAACCAAGTACTAACCAGGCCCAACCCTGCTTAGCTTCCGAGATCAGACGAGATCGGGTGTATTCAGGCTGGTATGGCCGTAAGCGAGAGAACAACTCTTGGTACACTATATAAAGTCAATGTGTCAATCACTCTGAAAGGGACACAGAAACGTATCCACTTTGTGACACAAACTGAAGAAGCTCAACCCTTGCTTACATTTCCAATATATATATATATATATATATGAGTCTTGTTGGGGGGGGGGGGAAGAGGGCATATCCTATGTTGATTTATGACAAGTTCATTGACTAGGGCCCTATAAAATAGGCGTTGCGGACCAAATCACGGAATCCAGACATTAAACCGAAATGCAACAATATTCAAACATTTATTGAACGTAGTAAGAAATCAACTAAATCTATTCAACTTGTTAGAAAACGCATTAATTTGCCCAAGTCAATCATAAGACATGAACAAAATGCATCAGTGATTCGTATTTCCATGAACTTTCTGAAACGGCACAGGAATGCCCCTGTCTGTGTGCATGTGTGCGGTGCGCGCGTATGTCTACACTTTGTGTAGCCGTTAGCGATGATGCTAATGATAACCTTCTTCTGGTAGGGAAGGAATGGCTTTCCCCAAAACCTTCGCAATTAAATGTTAACTACAAAGTAGCCTATGCCTGCCTGGCAGAATTATACCGTGATCATTTACAACACTCCAGTGGCCATTTGTTCTACAGCAACACCGCTTAACCAAACAAAGGATTCTTCCTGGTGCACGCTTGCATTTAAGGGTAACTACACCCCAAAATCTAAATGTCTTACATTTTTCCCAGACCTCACAAATGGTCACCTGATAGGGTTTAAACATTGTTGTGGACATAGAACATCCAATTGTGCTGTTTTGCTATTAAAAAGGTGTACTTTTGAGAGCGAAAACCTGCCAAAACAGGGACAAACGGTCAACGGGGAAATCTAAACGGAGAAAAGGGAACTTGGGAATTAACGGAATCAGGCAAAACATTGAAGGGATTTTATAGTGCCCTAATGGACTACAGACATTGACTGTCTCCTAGACTAAAAACTAAGGCTGCATGTACTGCCTATATTTTGAGGGAAACGCACTGTCCATTATTTGATTTGATCAGGGCAGGGCAGCACACACAAACTGCATTTAGTCCAATAACAATCCATGATATTATTAGGGTGATAAATAAAAGGCAGTTGCTCCATGACACAAGAGCACGCTCTACTGGGACAAAAAGCCTACAGCACCTGGTATTCCCAGGCGGTCTCCCATCCAAGTACTAACCAGGCCTGACCCTGCTTAGCTTCCAAGATCAGACGAGATCGGGTGTATTCAGGCTGGTATGGCCGTAAGCGAGGGAACAACTCTTGGTACACTATATAAAGTCAATGTGTCACTCACTCTGAAAGGGACACAGAAACGTATCCACTTTGTGACACAAACTGAAGAAGCTCAACCCTTGCTTATATTTCCAATATATATATATATATATATATATATATATATATATATATATATATATATATATATATATATTTGAGTCTTGTGGGGGGGGGGGGGGGGAAGAGGGCATATCCTATGTTGATTTATGACAAGTTCATTGACTAGGGCCCTATAAAATAGGCGTTGCGGACGAATCACGGAATCCAGACATTAAACCGAAATGCAACAATATTCAAACATTTATTGAACTTAGTAAGAAATCAACTAAATCTATTCAACTTGTTAGAAAACGCATTCATTTGCCCAAGTCAATCATAAGACATGAACAAAATGCATCAGTGATTCGTATTTCCATGAACTTTCTGAAACGGCACAGGAATGCCCCTGTCTGTGTGCATGTGTGCGGTGCGCGCGTATGTCTACACTTTGTGTAGCCGTTAGCGATGATGCTAATGATAACCTTCTTCTGGTAGGGAAGGAATGGCTTTCCCCAAAACCTTCGCAAGTAAATGTTAACTACAAAGTAGCCTATGCCTGCCTGGCAGAATTATACCGTGATCATTTACAACACTCCAGTGGCCATTTGTTCTACAGCAACACCGCTTAACCAAACAAAGGATTCTTCCTGGTGCACGCTTGCATTTAAGGGTAACTACACCCCAAAATCTAAATGTCTTACATTTTTCCCAGACCTCACAAATGGTCACCTGATAGGGTTTAAACATTGTTGTGGACATAGAACATCCAATTGTGCTGTTTTGCTATTAAAAAGGTGTACTTTTGAGAGCGAAAACCTGCCAAAACAGGGACAAACGGTCAACGGGGAAATCTAAACGGAGAAAAGGGAACTTGGGAATTAACGGAATCAGGCAAAACATTGAAGGGATTTTATAGTGCCCTAATGGACTACAGACATTGACTGTCTCCTAGACTAAAAACAAAGGCTGCATGTACTGCCTATATTTTGAGGGAAACGCACTGTCCATTATTTGATTTGATCAGGGCAGGGCAGCACACACAAACTGCATTTAGTCCAATAACAATCCATGATATTATTAGGGTGATAAATAAAAGGCAGTTGCTCCATGACACAAGAGCACGCTCTACTGGGACAAAAAGCCTACAGCACCTGGTATTCCCAGGCGGTCTCCCATCCAAGTACTAACCAGGCCTGACCCTGCTTAGCGTCCAAGATCGGACGAGATCGGGCGTATTCAGGCTGGTATGGCCGTAAGCGAGGGAACAACTCTTGGTACACTATATAAAGTCAATGTGTCACTCACTCTGAAAGGGACACAGAAACGTATCCACTTTGTGACACAAACTGAAGAAGCTCAACCCTTGCTTACATTTCCAATATATATATATATATATATATATATATATATATATATATATATATATATATATATATATATATATATATATATATATATATATATATATATATATATATATATATATATATATATATATTTGAGTCTTGTGGGGGGGGGGGGGGAAGAGGGCATATCCTATGTTGATTTATGACAAGTTCATTGACTAGGGCCCTATAAAATAGGCGTTGCGGACGAATCACGGAATCCAGACATTAAACCGAAATGCAACAATATTCAAACATTTATTGAACTTAGTAAGAAATCAACTAAATCTATTCAACTTGTTAGAAAACGCATTCATTTGCCCAAGTCAATCATAAGACATGAACAAAATGCATCAGTGATTCGTATTTCCATGAACTTTCTGGCACGGCACAGGAATGCCCCTGTCTGTGTGCATGTGTGCGGTGCGCGCGTATGTCTACACTTTGTGTAGCCGTTAGCGATGATGCTAATGATAACCTTCTTCTGGTAGGGAAGGAATGGCTTTCCCCAAAACCTTCGCAAGTAAATGTTAACTACAAAGTAGCCTATGCTTGCCTGGCAGAATTATACCGTGATCATTTGCATCACTCCAGTGGCAATTTGTTCTTCAGAAACACCACTTAACCAAACAAAGGTCTCTTCCTGGTGCACGCTTGCATTTAAGGGTAACTACACCCCAAAATCTAAATGTCTTACATTTTTCCCAGACCTCACAAATGGTCACCTGATAGGGTTTAAACATTGTTGTGGACATAGAACATCCAATTGTGCTGTTTTGCTATTAAAAAGGTGTACTTTTGAGAGCGAAAACCTGCCAAAACAGGGACAAACGGTCAACGGGGAAATCTAAACGGAGAAAAGGGAACTTGGGAATTAACGGAATCAGGCAAAACATTGAAGGGATTTTATAGTGCCCTAATGGACTACAGACATTGACTGTCTCCTAGACTAAAAACAAAGGCTGCATGTACTGCCTATATTTTGAGGGAAACGCAATGTCCATTATTTGATTTGATCAGGGCAGGGCAGCACACACAAACTGCATTTAGTCCAATAACAATCCATGATATTATTAGGGTGATAAATAAAAGGCAGTTGCTCCATGACACAAGAGCACACTCTACTGGGACAAAAAGCTTACAGCACCTGGTATTCCCAGGCGGTCTCCCACCCAAGTACTAACCAGGCCCGACCCTGCTTAGCTTTCTAGATCTGACGAGATCGGGCGTATTCAGGCTGGTATGGCCGTAAGCGAGGGAACAACTCTTGGTACACTATATAAAGTCAATGTGTCACTCACTCTGAAAGGGACACAGAAACGTATCCACTTTGTGACACAAACTGAAGAAGCTCAACCCTTGCTTACATTTCCAATATATATATATATATGAGTCTTGTTGGGGGGGGGGGGGGGGGGGGGAGAGGGCATATCCTATGTTGATTTATGACAAGTTCATTGACTAGGGCCCTATAAAATAGGCGTTGCGGACCAAATCACGGAATCCAGACATTAAACCGAAATGCAACAATATTCAAACATTTATTGAACGTAGTAAGAAATCAACTAAATCTATTCAACTTGTTAGAAAACGCATTAATTTGCCCAAGTCAATCATAAGACATGAACAAAATGCATCAGTGATTCGTATTTCCATGAACTTTCTGAAACGGCACAGGAATGCCCCTGTCTGTGTGTATGTGTGCGGTGCGCGCGTATGTCTACACTTTGTGTAGCCGTTAGCGATGATGCTAATGATAACCTTCTTCTGGTAGGGAAGGAATGGCTTTCCCCAAAACCTTCGCAATTAAATGTTAACTACAAAGTAGCCTATGCCTGCCTGGCAGAATTATACCGTGATCATTTACAACACTCCAGTGGCCATTTGTTCTACAGCAACACCGCTTAACCAAACAAAGGATTCTTCCTGGTGCACGCTTGCATTTAAGGGTAACTACACCTCAAAATCTAAATGTCTTACATTTTTCCCAGACCTCACAAATGGTCACCTGATAGGGTTTAAACATTGTTGTGGACATAGAACATCCAATTGTGCTGTTTTGCTATTAAAAAGGTGTACTTTTGAGAGCGAAAACCTGCCAAAACAGGGACAAACGGTCAACGGGGAAATCTAAACGGAGAAAAGGGAACTTGGGAATTAACGGAATCAGGCAAAACATTGAAGGGATTTTATAGTGCCCTAATGGACTACAGACATTGACTGTCTCCTAGACTAAAAACTAAGGCTGCATGTACTGCCTATATTTTGAGGGAAACGCACTGTCCATTATTTGATTTGATCAGGGCAGGGCAGCACACACAAACTGCATTTAGTCCAATAACAATCCATGATATTATTAGGGTGATAAATAAAAGGCAGTTGCTCCATGACACAAGAGCACGCTCTACTGGGACAAAAAGCCTACAGCACCTGGTATTCCCAGGCGGTCTCCCATCCAAGTACTAACCAGGCCTGACCCTGCTTAGCTTCCAAGATCAGACGAGATCGGGTGTATTCAGGCTGGTATGGCCGTAAGCGAGGGAACAACTCTTGGTACACTATATAAAGTCAATGTGTCACTCACTCTGAAAGGGACACAGAAACGTATCCACTTTGTGACACAAACTGAAGAAGCTCAACCCTTGCTTACATTTCCAATATATATATATATATATATATATATACAGTGGGGAAAAAAAGTATTTAGTCAGCCACCAATTGTGCAAGTTCTCCCACTTAAAAATATGAGAGAGGCCTGTAATTTTCATCATAGGTACACGTCAACTATGACAGACAAATTGAGAAAAAAAATCCAGAAAATCACATTGTAGGATTTTTAATGAATTTATTTGCAAATTATGGTGGAAAATAAGTATTTGGTCAATAACAAAAGTTTCTCAATACTTTGTTATATACCCTTTGTTGGCAATGACACAGGTCAAACGTTTTCTGTAAGTCTTCACAAGGTTTTCACACACTGTTGCTGGTATTTTGGCCCATTCCTCCATGCAGATCTCCTCTAGAGCAGTGATGTTTTGGGGCTGTCGCTGGGCAACACGGACTTTCAACTCCCTCCAAAGATTTTCTATGGGGTTGAGATCTGGAGACTGGCTAGGCCACTCCAGGACCTTGAAATGCTTCTTACGAAGCCACTCCTTCGTTAACCGGGCGGTGTGTTTAGGATCATTGTCATGCTGAATGACCCAGCCACGTTTCATCTTCAATGCCCTTGCTGATGGAAGGAGGTTTTCACTCAAAATCTCACAATACATGGCCCCATTCATTCTTTCCTATACACGGATCAGTCGTCCTGGTCCCTTTGCAGAAAAACAGCCCCAAAGCATGATGTTTCCACCCCCATGCTTCACAGTAGGTATGGTGTTCTTTTGATGCAACTCAGCATTCTTTGTCCTCCAAACACGACGAGTTGAGTTTTTACCAAAAATATATATTTTGGTTTCATCTGACCATATGACATTCTCCCAATCCTCTTCTGGATCATCCAAATGCACTCTAGCAAACTTCAGACGGGCCTGGACATGTACTGGCTTAAGCAGGGGGCACTGCAGGATTTGAGTCCCTGGCGGCGTAGTGTGTTACTGATGGTAGGCTTTGTTACTTTGGTCCCAGCTCTCTGCAGGTCATTCACTAGGTCCCCCCGTGTGGTTCTGGGATTTTTGCTCACCGTTCTTGTGATCATTTTGACCCCACGGGGTGAGATCTTGCGTGGAGCCCCAGATCGAGCGAGATTATCAGTGGTCTTGTATGTCTTCCATTTCCTAATAATTGCTCCCACAGTTGATTTCTTCAAACCAAGCTGCTTACCTATTGCAGATTCAGTCTTCCCAGTCTGGTGCAGGTCTACAATTTTGTTACTGGTGTCCTTTGACAGCTCTTTGGTCTTGGCCATAGTGGAGTTTGGAGTGTGACTGTTTGAGGTTGTGGACAGGTGTCTTTTATACTGATAACAAGTTCAAACAGGTGCCATTAATACAGGTAACGAGTGGAGGACAGAGGAGCCTCTTAAAGAAGAAGTTACAGGTCTGTGAGAGCCAGAAATCTTGCTTGTTTGTAGGTGACCAAATACTTATTTTCCACCATAATTTGCAAATAAATTCATAAAAAATCCAGCAATGTGATTTTCTGGATAAAAAAATTCTCAATTTGTCTGTCATAGTTGACGTGTACCTATGATGAAAATTATAGGCCTCTCTCATCTTTTTAAGTGGGAGAACTTGCACAATTGGTGGCTGACTAAATACTTTTTTCCCCACTGTATATATATATATATATATATATATATATATATATATATATATATATATATATATATATATATATATATATATTTGAGTCTTGTTGGGGGGGGAGCGGAAGAGGGCATATCCTATGTTGATTTATGACAAGTTCATTGACTAGGGCCCTATAAAATAGGCGTTGCGGACCGAATCACGGAATCCAGACATTAAACCGAAATTCAACAATATTCAAACATTTATTGAACTTAGTAAGAAATCAACTAAATCTATTCAACTTGTTAGAAAACGCATTCATTTGCCCAAGTCAATCATAAGACATGAACAAAATGCATCAGTGAAATCGTATTTCCATGAACTTTCTGAAACGGCACAGGAATGACCCTGTCTGTGTGCATGTGTGCGGTGCACGCATATATCTTCACTTTGTGTAGCCGTTAGCGATGATGCTAATGATAACCTTCTTCTGGTAGGGAAGGAATGGCTTTCCCCAAAACCTTCGCAAGTAAATGTTAACTACAAAGTAGCCTATGCCTGCCTGGCAGAATTATACCGTGATCATTTGCATCACTCCAGTGGCCATTTGTTCTACAGCAACACCGCTTAACCAAACAAAGGTCTCTTCCTGGTGCACGCTTGCATTTAAGGGTAACTACACCCCAAAATCTAAATGTCTTACATTTTTCCCAGACCTCACAAATGGTCACCTGATAGGGTTTAAACATTGTTGTGGACATAGAACATCCAATTGTGCTGTTTTGCTATTAAAAAGGTGTACTTTTGAGAGCGAAAACCTGCCAAAACAGGGACAAATGGTCAACGGGGAAATCTAAACGGAGAAAAGGGAAGTTGGGAATTAACGGAATCAGGCAAAACATTGAAGGGATTTTATAGTGCCCTAATGGACTACAGACATTGACTGTCTCCTAGACTAAAAACAAAGGCTGCATGTACTGCCTATATTTTGAGGGAAACGCAATGTCCATTATTTGATTTGATCAGGGCAGGGCAGCACACACAAACTGCATTTAGTCCAATAACAATCCATGATATTATTAGGGTGATAAATAAAAGGCAGTTGCTCCATGACACAAGAGCACACTCTACTGGGACAAAAAGCTTACAGCACCTGGTATTCCCAGGCGGTCTCCCATTCAAGTAATAACCAGGCCCAACCCTGCTTAGCTTCCGAGATCAGACGAGATCAGGCGTATTTTTTTTATTTTTTTTTATTTTTTTTTATTATAAAAAACAAAATCAACAAAACAATACAACAAATACAACATAATTACACCATCCTTATTCACTAATCAACATAAAATACATAATCTAATATAGACATTAGACATACTCCATTTCAGAAGTTAACCCTAACTCCCCCTCCTCCCTCCTCCATAGACACTGAAGTACTCCCCTTTATAAACATACTTTCAAATTTCTCTAATTTTGCATTATACATTAATTCCACCTGCTTTCTTAAACCTGCTTTAAAGATTACCCAGACATTCACCTTTTTCCCTTCAAAATGTTTCATATTCCTTCTACAGTAAATTGCATACCTCACAAAACTCAAAACAATATTCAACAGGTACACATTCACACCCAAACATTTCCCCATTACTCCAAATAATATTAACCTATCCCATGCAAAACTTTCTAAAAACTATTTTCTCCAGTGCCTCCACAACAAAAGTTTTACTTCCTTGAAAAAACCTGTCAGACTTGGACATTCAAAAAATAAATGCAACAAAGACTCTGGCTTCATCATACACACATCACATTCCCGCCGTACATCGCGGTTTATCTGATGTAAAATAATATTTGTGTATATACGATTATGCCGTACCATAAAATCCATGTTCTCACAATTTCGTTTATTCCCAAACAAAACCAAATTCTCCCACATCAAAGAAACATCCAAATCAATAAACATTTTTCTCCACATCCTCTCAGCCGCAGGCCTCACACACACAGACTTCAACATACACTTGTACAATCTTTTCTGTGTTACTTTTGATAATACTTGTTTCCCCGATCCTTTACCCACATAGAGACTTGGCAGCACATACAAGTCCTCATATTCCCCCTCCCCATTTATCACTTTTATCCACTCACCCGGAATGCATAATTTAATTCTTTCGTATATCTGTAATACTAATTTTCTCTCCACTGTATCATCAAACTCCCACACAGTATCCAGAATTGCCTGCCCCCTTAAAAACCCCGGTATAACCTCGTAAAGAAAATCTTTTACCAATATTAACCCAGCCTTCATGAACATTTTGTTGTACAGCACCTTCCCACCACTCTCTATTTTCGGATTCAAAAACACAGGCTGATTAAATATGTTGTCCTTATTTGTACATGTGTACTCAATCTTAGGAAGAAATTCCCCCCATGCCAAGAACACCTCTTTATAGAACTCAGGCAAACCCTCCAACATATCCTTCTTCCATGACATCAATAATCCACTTTCTTCACAACCCCCACTTCTGTACAAAAAATGTTTAAAAAACCTTTTCCATCCATAATCTCCCTCCCCATATAAGTATTTTTGCACAGTTTTTATTCTCATTGCTTTTCTCTTCACATCCAAATCCACCAATTTCAACCCCCCATCCTTTAAATCCGAGATAAGAGTTGCCCTTGCAATCCTAGTCCCCTTCCCCTCCCATAGGAAATCTGTAACCAAACCATTGAATTATTTTAACACCCATTGTGGCATATCCAACGAACCTAGAACATAGATACATTTGGATGCCACCAAAGAATTAATCACCACCACCTTCCCCCTCAAGAACAGTTTTCTTGCCTTCCAATAGGATAGAGTATGTTTTATTTTATTCAAAACCCCAGTCCATGTCTCATCTCTCGTCCCTTCTTTATCCACCCCCAAAACCACCCCTAAAGTATTTATATAACCTTCAGCCTTTTTGAAAGGGAATCCACAGTCCACTTTTTCATCTATCCCCACATACATTATTTCAGATTTTTCAACATTAAGTTTTGCCCCTGATGCCTTGCCATATACCTCAAAACACTCCATTACATTCTTCACACTTTCAACATCTATCACAGTACATGTAGTATCATCCGCATATTGCTGTATAACACTCTCCCCCCCATCCGGTATCCGTATACCTCGAATTAATTTGTTTGCTTTAATCATTGCTGCAAGCGGCTCCACCGATAAACTATAAAGAGCAGCTGATAACGGACATCCTTGCCTAACAGATCTCTCCAGAGGAAAAGAATCTGTTAAAATCCCATTACGTTTTACTCTGCTCCTTGCATATCCATTCAGTAATCTAATCCAACCTATCATTCTTTCACCAAACCCAAATTTCCCAAGTGTACGCAGTAAAAAGGAATGATCAACTCTATCAAAAGCCTTATTTAGATCCAAACTCATCACAAACCCCTCTTCCTCCCCCATATGCTTTATCACATCCCTTATTGTTCCCACTGTGTCAGAAATATCCCTCCCTGGTACACTATATCCTTGTGTCTCTGCTATTACTCCTCCCATAACTTTTTTAACTCTATTAGCTAAGACCTTGGCTAAGATCTTATAATCACAATTTAAAAGTGTCAACGGTCGATAATTATCCAAATTTACACGACTCCCTTTATTTTTATACAGTATGGTTAAAACTCCTGTGGCCAGCGAATCTGGCACCACTTGAGTCTTTTCAATATCTTCATACAGTTTTCTTAAAATTGGAGCCAACAAATCTGCAAAAGATTTATAAAATTCCGCAGTTAGGCCATCAGACCCCGGACTCCTATTGCAATTAGCATCTAATATGGCCTCCTTAATGTCAGTTAGACTCATATCTTCATCACACATGTTTTTTTCCCCTTCTGTTAACTTAGTATCCACGTGTTCAAGCACCTTATCCATACAGGAATCATTAACCTCTTCTTTTTTAAATAAGCATTCATAATATCTCTCGACCGTATCCAGAATCCCCACCAAATCATTAACCTTTTCCCCTTTATCATTAATTAACTCCGTAATATAAATCTTCTCTTGTCTTCTTTTTTCTAAATTCAAGAAAAATGAAGTACACCTTTCCCCCTCTATCGCATATTGCACTCTACTCCTTACAATCGCCGCATTACATTTCTTCTTCTCATATTCATCAAGTGCATCCTTAGCCAGTAAATAATCCTCCACCCCATGACCTTCATCCTTTTCTATACACTCAAGTTCATGTTTAACCTTCTTACGTAGTTCCCTCTCCTTCTTTTTCAAAAAATAATTCCTCTTAACAGCATATTTTATAGTCAATTCCTTACATTTGGTTTTCAGCTCCTCCCACCACAACCCCATATTCACCTCCATTAACTGTTGTCTTTTGGCCTTCCCAATACATTCTGATATCATCTCAATATAATTTTCCTCCTCTAGCAAGCTATTATTTAAACACCACAGCCCACCAGATTTAGTATGTGTCCTTACTCCACAAGAAAATACCACCGCCGCATGATCACTAAAAGCTGTAAAAACATACTTAATTTCTTTCATAAAATTCCTTAAACCCTCATTTACTAAAACCAGATCTATTCGCGTCTGTTTCAACTCCCCTAAAACCACCTGCCTTCTAGAAATTCCTCTCTTGTTCGGATTCTCATCCCTCCATATATCAATCAAACTGTTTTCAAACATAATCTTCCTTAAGACCCCCCTAGATACGTCATTTCTAAAAATAGCTCCCCTTTTCATATCTAATCTATTCATTTTAACATTAAAATCCCCTACTAAAATACAGTTACCCTTGCACCATTTCCCTAATTCTAAAAATAAATTCTTTCGCTCTATCTCATTATTCGGCGCATAAATATTTATAATCCTAAAAACCCTATTCATATATTCAAACTCCAAAATTAAAATCCTCCCATTATTATCATTATATATCTTCTTCACATTTTCTACTACATCCTTCCTTAATAAAATTGCAACCCCACTTGAATTTCCCCTGCCATTGTTAACATAAATAAAATCCCTCCATATTTTTTTTACTTCTAAAACACATGCATTATCCCAGTGCGTCTCTTGAATACATAAAATATCTGAATTCTTCATTTGTACTATTCTATTAAATTTTCCCATTGTTCTCAAACCATTTGCATTTATTGACATTATATTTACCATTCTAATAAATAATAAAATAATAAAATATAATTTCATTATCCTCTACCTGTTATCCAGTTTCTTTCCTCTTCCACCCTTTCTCTCCCCCTCTTCCCCCCGCTTTCCTCTTCCTGTATCCTTCCCTCGTTCTTTCAATCTTTTCTCCATCATCCGTGTCCGATATCTCCTCCAAATCCATGTTATCCAGCCAACTCAACTTCTTGTCACCCTCATCCGTTGTGCTCCCCATGTTCATCTCCGTCTCTGGTATTGTCATCGTTGTGCTCCCCGTGTTCATCTCCGTCTCATGTACAGTGGGGAAAAAAAGTATTTAGTCAGCCACCAATTGTGCAAGTTCTCCCACTTAAAAAGAGGAGAGAGGCCTGTAATTTTCATCATAGGTACACGTCAACTATGACAGACAAAATGAGAAAAAAAAATCCAGAAAATCACATTGTAGGATTTTTATTGAATTTATTTGCAAATTATGGTGGAAAATAAGTATTTGGTCACCTACAAACAAGCAAGATTTCTGGCTCTCACAGACCTGTAACTTCTTCTTTAAGAGGCTCCTCTGTCCTCCACTCGTTACCTGTATTAATGGCACCTGTTTGAACTTGTTATCAGTATAAAAGACACCTGTCCACAACCTCAAACAGTCACACTCCAAACTCCACTATGGCCAAGACTAAAGAGCTTTCAAAGGACACCAGAAACAAAATTGTTGACCTGCACCAGGCTTGGAAGACTGAATCTGCAATAGGTAAGCAGCTTGGTTTGAAGAAATCAACTGTGGGAGCAATTATTAGGAAATGGAAGACATACAAGACCACTGATAATCTCCCTTGATCTGGGGCTCCACGCAAAATCTCACCCCGTGGGCCCAAAATGATCACAAGAACGGTGAGCAAAAATCCCAGAACCACACGGGGGGACCTAGTGAATGACCTGCAGAGAGCTGGGACCAAAGTAACAAAGCCTACCATCAGTAACACACTACGCCGCCAGGGACTCAAATCCTGCAGTGCCAGACGTGTCCCCCTGCTTAAGCCAGTACATGTCCAGGCCCGTCTGAAGTTTGCTAGAGTGCATTTGGATGATCCAGAAGAGGATTGGGAGAATGTCATATGGTCAGATGAAACCAAAATATAACTTTTTGGTAAAAACTCAACTCGTCGTGTTTGGAGGACAAAGAATGCTGAGTTGCATCCAAAGAACACCATACCTACTGTGAAGCATGGGGGTGGAAACATCATGCTTTGGGGCTGTTTTTCTGCAAAGGGACCAGGACGACTGATCCGTGTAAAGGAAATAATGAATGGGGCCATGTATCGTGAGATTTTGAGTGAAAACCTCCTTCCATCAGCAAGGGCATTGAAGATGAAATGTGGCTGGGTCTTTCAGTATGACAATGATCCCAAACACACCGCCCGGGCAACGAAGGAGTGGCTTCGTAAGAAGCATTTCAAGGTCCTGGAGTGGCCTAGCTAGTCTCCAGATCTCAACCCCATAGAAAATCTTTGGAGGGAGTTGAAAGTCCGTGTTGCCCAGCGACAGCCCCAAAACATCACTGCTCTAGAGGAGATCTGCATGGAGGAATGGGCCAAAATACCAGCAAGAGTGTGTGAAAACCTTGTGAAGACTTACAGAAAACGTTTGACCTGTGTCATTGCCAACAAAGGGTATATAACAAAGTATTGAGAAACTTTTGTTATTGACCAAATACTTATTTTCCACCATAATTTGCAAATAAATTCATAAAAAATCCTACAATGTGATTTTCTGGATTTTTTTTCCTCATTTTGTCTGTCATAGTTGACATGTACCTATGATGAAAATTACAGGCCTCTCTCATCTTTTTAAGTGGGAGAACTTGCACAATTGGTGGCTGACTAAATACTTTTTTTCCCCACTGTATAGCCGTCGTTGTCGTTTCTGTTATTGTTCTCAAACTCGAACCCCTCTCCATTTCTTCACCCCCCGAGGTACTTGTTAGTACTGTGCTATCCCCCAAAACCTGTGAGTCCCCCGTGCTTCCCCCCAGTCCACTCCCCCCCTCCTCCTGAAAACTCCCTCTTCTTATTTCTGAGTCCATACTACTCCCAATTTCATTCATCTTCTGGTCCTTCTCCCTTCTTCCTTCCTCCGTCTCTCCACTCTCCACCACGTCCTCTCCTCCATCTTCTTCTCCTTCTTGCGACAATACAACTGCTTCCTCGAATAGTGCTTGACTCCCCTCTTCAGCCATAACCTCTCCACAGTTGCACTCCGCCAATCTCTTTCTGCATCCACCACAGAAATTCCTTTCCTTCCCTCCGACACATTCTCTCACATAGTGTCCTTGCTTGCCACATTTGAAACACTTAAATTCAGGGCAGTCTTTAACTATGTGCCCGGGTTGAATACACAAACGACACACTCTGACCTGTTTGTCATGAAGGACCCTAAAATATTCTGCTCCCTCCAACGTCTCAATTCTTGTAGAGTAAGGCAATGATGTCACTTTTTCTGTGAACTTGACTTTGCAAAAACGTGTCCCATCAACCACCTCCGTTCCTGGCCAAACTCTCCTCCTTATCTCCGAAACGGCTGCCACTCCCCAGCTACTCAGCTTGCCCAGTATCACACCATCTTCTACATATACTGGGAGATTCATAAAAGACACCACCAATTCCTTCACATTAACATCTCTCGCCAAAATCCTGGTGTCCTTTATCCATATTCCATCCATTAAACGTTCTTTTCCTTTTCCGTTTCTCATCGTAACTTCATACTTCTTTTCTCCTTTCATTCGGCATCCCACCACCTCTCCACACACCTCCTTAATTGCTCGTAGTAGTTCCATTGTCGTCACTTTGTCTTCTCCTTCCAACTCAATTGCCACCGTGTATTCTTTGCCATATTTCATTCCTTCTTTATCTTCATTTTTCTTCCGTTGCGCCCTTTCGTTGTCTTTGTCCATTCCGTTTGTCATTTCCATGTTGTCCGTCATAGTGCTTCAAAAAAAAAATCCGAAAAGAAAAACTCTCCCCCAAGCAGCAAAACTGCAAGGGGGGAAGACTAACCAAACTTAAAACTATTCAACTGCAAGAACAAACCAAAAATTATATTTCGAAATCCAAATAATTAACAAAAATAGCTCTCGCGCAAACACTCTTCAGCAAACACTCACTCACAGCTCAAAACTCACACCTGTCGTCACTTCTCCAATCAGGATGGGCGTATTCAGGCTGGTATGGCCATAAGCGAGGGAACAACTCTTGGTACACTATATAAAGTCAATGTGTCACTCACTCTGAAAGGGACACAGAAACGTATCCACTTTGTGACACAAACTGAAGAAGCTCAACCCTTGCTTACATTTCCAATATATATATATATATATATATATATATATATATATATTTGAGTCTTGTTGGGGGGGGGGGGGAAGAGGGCATATCCTATGTTGATTTATGACAAGTTCATTGACTAGGGCCCTATAAAATAGGCGTTGCGGACCGAATCACGGAATCCAGACATTAAACCGAAATTCAACAATATTCAAACATTTATTGAACTTAGTAAGAAATCAACTAAATCTATTCAACTTGTTAGAAAACGCATTCATTTGCCCAAGTCAATCATAAGACATGAACAAAATGCATCAGTGATTCGTATTTCCATGAACTTTCTGAAACGGCACAGGAATGCCCCTGTCTGTGCGCATCTGTGCGGTGCGCGCGTATGTCTACACTTTGTGTAGCCGTTAGCGATGATGCTAATGATAACCTTCTTCTGGTAGGGAAGGAATGGCTTTCCCCAAAACCTTCGCAAGTAAATGTTAACTACAAAGTAGCCTATGCCTGCCTGGCAGAATTATACCGTGATCATTTGCATCACTCCAGTGGCCATTTGTTCTACAGAAACACCGCTTAACCAAACAAAGGTCTCTTCCTGGTGCACGCTTGCATTTAAGGGTCACTACACCCCAAAATCTAAATGTCTTACATTTTTCCCAGACCTCACAAATGGTCACCTGATAGGGTTTAAACATTGTTGTGGACATAGAACATCCAATTGTGCTGTTTTGCTATTAAAAAGGTGTACTTTTGAGAGCGAAAACCTGCCAAAACAGGGACAAACGGTCAACGGGGAAATCTAAACGGAGAAAAGGGAACTTGGGAATTAACGGAATCAGGCAAAACATTGAAGGGATTTTATAGTGCCCTAATGGACTACAGACATTGACTGTCTCCTAGACTAAAAACAAAGGCTGCATGTACTGCCTATATTTTGAGGGAAACGCAATGTCCATTATTTGATTTGATCAGGGCAGGGCAGCACACACAAACTGCATTTAGTCCAATAACAATCCATGATATTATTAGGGTGATAAATAAAAGGCAGTTGCTCCATGACACAAGAGCACGCTCTACTGGGACAAAAAGCTTACAGCACCTGGTATTCCCAGGCGGTCTCCCATCCAAGTACTAACCAGGCCCGACCCTGCTTAGCTTCCGAGATCGGACGAGATCGGGCGTATCAGGCTGGTATGGTCGTAAGCGAGGGAATAACTCTTGGTACACTATATAAAGTCAATGTGTCACTCACTCTGAAAGGGACACAGAAACGTATCCACTTTGTGACACAAACTGAAGAAGCTTAACCCTTGCTTACATTTCCAATATATATATATATATATATATATATATATATATATATATATATATATATATATATAATTTTTTTTTTTTTTTTTGAGTCTTGTTGGGGGGGGGGGGAAGAGGGCATATCCTATGTTGATTTATGACAAGTTCATTGACTAGGGCCCTATAAAATAGGCGTTGCGGACCGAATCACGGAATCCAGACATTAAACCGAAATTCAACAATATTCAAACATTTATTGAACTTAGTAAGAAATCAACTAAATCTATTCAACTTGTTAGAAAACGCATTCATTTGCCCAAGTCAATCATAAGACATGAACAAAATGCATCAGTGATTCGTATTTCCATGAACTTTCTGAAACGGCACAGGAATGCCCCTGTCTGTGTGCATGTGTGCGGTGCGCGCGTATGTCTACACTTTGTGTAGCCGTTAGCGATGATGCTAATGATAACCTTCTTCTGGTAGGGAAGGAATGGCTTTCCCCAAAACCTTCGCAAGTAAATGTTAACTACAAAGTAGCCTATGCCTGCCTGGCAGAATTATACCGTGATCATTTGCATCCCTCCAGTGGCCATTTGTTCTACAGAAACACCGCTTAACCAAACAAAGGTCTCTTCCTGGTGCACGCTTGCATTTAAGGGTAACTACACCCCAAAATCTAAATGTCTTACATTTTTCCCAGACCTCACAAATGGTCACCTGATAGGGTTTAAACATTGTTGTGGACATAGAACATCCAATTGTGCTGTTTTGCTATTAAAAAGGTGTACTTTTGAGAGCGAAAACCTGCCAAAACAGGGACAAACGGTCAACGGGGAAATCTAAACGGAGAAAAGGGAACTTGGGAATTAACGGAATCAGGCAAAACATTGAAGGGATTTTATAGTGCCCTAATGGACTACAGACATTGACTGTCTCCTAGACTAAAAACAAAGGCTGCATGTACTGCCTATATTTTGAGGGAAACGCACTGTCCATTATTTGATTTGATCAGGGCAGGGCAGCACACACAAACTGCATTTAGTCCAATAACAATCCATGATATTATTAGGGTGATAAATAAAAGGCAGTTGCTCCATGACACAAGAGCACGCTCTACTGGGACAAAAAGCTTACAGCACATGGTATTCCCAGGCGGTCTCCCATCCAAGTACTAACCAGGCCCGACCCTGCTTAGCTTCCGAGATCGGACAAGATCGGGCGTATTCAGGCTGGTATGGCCGTAAGCGAGGGAACAACTCTTGGTACACTATATAAAGTCAATGTGTCACTCACTCTGAAAGGGACACAGAAACGTATCCACTTTGTGACACAAACTGAAGAAGCTCAACCCTTGCTTACATTTCCAATATATATATATATATATATTTGAGTCTTGTTGGGGGGGGGGGGAAGAGGGCATATCCTATGTTGATTTATGACAAGTTCATTGACTAGGGCCCTATAAAATAGGCGTTGCGGACCGAATCACGGAATCCAGACATTAAACCGAAATTCAACAATATTCAAACATTTATTGAACTTAGTAAGAAATCAACTAAATCTATTCAACTTGTTAGAAAACGCATTCATTTGCCCAAGTCAATCATAAGA
>NC_140021.1:37886093-37921093 GCF_964263955.1 Coregonus lavaretus
TATAAAATAGGCGTTGCGGACCGAATCACGGAATCCAGACATTAAACCGAAATTCAACAATATTCAAACATTTATTGAACTTAGTAAGAAATCAACTAAATCTATTCAACTTGTTAGAAAACGCATTCATTTGCCCAAGTCAATCATAAGACATGAACAAAATGCATCAGTGATTCGTATTTCCATGAACTTTCTGAAACGGCACAGGAATGCCCCTGTCTGTGTGCATGTGTGCGGTGCGCGCGTATATCTACACTTTGTGTAGCCGTTAGCGATGATGCTAATGATAACCTTCTTCTGGTAGGGAAGGAATGGCTTTTCCCAAAACCTTCGCAAGTAAATGTTAACTACAAAGTAGCCTATGCCTGCCTGGCAGAATTATACCGTGATCATTTGCATCACTCCAGTGGCCATTTGTTCTACAGCAACACCGCTTAACCAAACAAAGGTCTCTTCCTGGTGCACGCTTGCATTTAAGGGTAACTACACCCCAAAATCTAAATGTCTTACATTTTTCCCAGACCTCACAAATGGTCACCTGATAGGGTTTAAACATTGTTGTGGACATAGAACATCCAATTGTGCTGTTTTGCTATTAAAAAGGTGTACTTTTGAGAGCGAAAACCTGCCAAAACAGGGACAAACGGTCAACGGGGAAATCTAAACGGAGAAAAGGGAACTTGGGAATTAACGGAATCAGGCAAAACATTGAAGGGATTTTATAGTGCCCTAATGGACTACAGACATTGACTGTCTCCTAGACTAAAAACAAAGGCTGCATGTACTGCCTATATTTTGAGGGAAACGCACTGTCCATTATTTGATTTGATCAGGGCAGGGCAGCACACACAAACTGCATTTAGTCCAATAACAATCCATGATATTATTAGGGTGATAAATAAAAGGCAGTTGCTCCATGACACAAGAGCACGCTCTACTGGGACAAAAAGCTTACAGCACCTGGTATTCCCAGGCAGTCTCCCATCCAAGTACTAACCAGGCCCGACCCTGCTTAGCTTCCGAGATCGGACGAGATCGGGCGTATTCAGGCTGGTATGGCAGTAAGCGAGGGAACAACTCTTGGTACACTATATAAAGTCAATGTGTCACTCACTCTGAAAGGGACACATAAACGTATCCACTTTGTGACACAAACTGAAGAAGCACAACCCTTGCTTACATTTCCAATATATATATATATATATATATATATATATATATATATATATATATATATATATATATATATATATATATATATATATATATATATATATATATATATATATATATATATATATATATATATATATATTTATTTGAGTCTTGTTGGGGGGGGGGGAGAGGGCATATCCTATGTTGATATATGACAAGTTCATTGACTAGGGCCCTATAAAATAGGCGTTGCGGACCGAATCACGGAATCCAGACATTAAACCGAAATTCAACAATATTCAAACATTTATTGAACTTAGTAAGAAATCAACTAAATCTATTCAACTTGTTAGAAAACGCATTCATTTGCCCAAGTCAATCATAAGACATGAACAAAATGCATCAGTGATTCGTATTTCCATGAACTTTCTGAAACGGCACAGGAATGCCCCTGTCTGTGTGCATGTGTGCGGTGCGCGCGTATATCTACACTTTGTGTAGCCGTTAGCGATGATGCTAATGATAACCTTCTTCTGGTAGGGAAGGAATGGCTTTTCCCAAAACCTTCGCAAGTAAATGTTAACTACAAAGTAGCCTATGCCTGCCTGGCAGAATTATACCGTGATCATTTGCATCACTCCAGTGGCCATTTGTTCTACAGCAACACCGCTTAACCAAACAAAGGTCTCTTCCTGGTGCACGCTTGCATTTAAGGGTAACTACACCCCAAAATCTAAATGTCTTACATTTTTCCCAGACCTCACAAATGGTCACCTGATAGGGTTTAAACATTGTTGTGGACATATAACATCCAATTGTGCTGTTTTGCTATTAAAAAGGTGTACTTTTGAGAGCGAAAACCTGCCAAAACAGGGACAAACGGTCAACGGGGAAATCTAAACGGAGAAAAGGGAACTTGGGAATTAACAGAATCAGGCAAAACATTGAAGGGATTTTATAGTGCCCTAATGGACTACAGACATTGACTGTCTCCTAGACTAAAAACAAAGGCTGCATGTAATGCCTATATTTTGAGGGAAACGCACTGTCCATTATTTGATTTGATCAGGGCAGGGCAGCACACACAAACTGCATTTAGTCCAATAACAATCCATGATATTATTAGGGTGATAAATAAAAGGCAGTTGCTCCATGACACAAGAGCACGCTCTACTGGGACAAAAAGCTTACAGCACCTGGTATTCCCAGGCAGTCTCCCATCCAAGTACTAACCAGGCCCAACCCTGCTTAGCTTCCGAAATCTGACGAGATAAGGCGTATTCAGGCTGGTATGGCCATAAGCGAGGGAACAACTCTTGGTACACTATATAAAGTCAATGTGTCACTCACTCTGAAAGGGACACAGAAACGTATCCACTTTGTGACACAAACTGAAGAAGCTCAACCCTTTTTTACATTTCCAATATATATATATATATATATATATATATATATATATATATATATTTGAGTCTTGTTGGGGGGGGGGGGGGGGGGGCATATCCTATGTTGATTTATGACAAGTTCATTGACTAGGGCCCTATAAAATAGGCGTTGCGGACCGAATCACGGAATCCAGACATTAAACCGAAATGTAACAATATTCAAACATTTTTTGAACTTAGTAAGAAATCAACTAAATCTATTCAACTTGTTAGAAAACACATTCATTTGCCCAAGTCAATCATAAGACATGAACAACATGCATCAGTGATTCGTATTTCCATGAACTTTCTGAAACGGCACATGAATGCCCCTGTCTGTGTGCATGTGTGCGGTGCGCGCGTATATCTACACTTTGTGTAGCCGTTAGCGATGATGCTAATGATAACCTTCTTCTGGTAGGGAAGGAATGGCTTTCCCCAAAACCTTCGCAAGTAAATGTTAACTACAAAGTAGCCTATGCCTGCCTGGCAGAATTATACCGTGATCATTTGCATCACTCCAGTGGCCATTTCTTCTACAGCAACACCGCTTAACCAAACAAAGGTCTCTTCCTGGTGCACGCTTGCATTTAAGGGTAACTACACCCCAAAATCTAAATGTCTTACATTTTTCCCAGACCTCACAAATGGTCACCTGATAGGGTTTAAACATTGTTGTGGACATAGAACATCCAATTATGCTGTTTTGCTATTAAAAAGGTGTACTTTTGAGAGCGAAAACCTGCCAAAACAGGGACAAATGGTCAACGGGGAAATCTAAACGGTGAAAAGGGAACTTGGGAATTAACAGATCAGGCAAAACATTGAAGGGATTTTATAGTGCCCTAATGGACTACAGACATTGACTGTCTCCTAGACTAAAAACAAAGGCTGCATGTACTGCCTATATTTTGAGGGAAACGCACTGTCCATTATTTGATTTGATCAGGGCAGGGCAGCACACACAAACTGCATTTAGTCCAATAACAATCCATGATATTATTAGGGTGATAAATAAAAGGCAGTTGCTCCATGACACAAGAGCACGCTCTACTGGGACAAAAAGCTTACAGCACCTGGTATTCCCAGGCGGTCTCCCTTCCAAGTACTAACCAGGCCCGACGCTGCTTAGCTTCCGAGATCGGACGAGATCAGGCTTATTTTTTTATTTTTTATATTTTATTATGAAAATCAGACAATTTTACATCATTTCAATCATCATTAAAGGGTGAACAATTCACCCTTTTACAAAATCAGAAAGAAAATACAATAAATCAACAATTAAAACACTCACCTAATCCAATTAATAATTAAACACAAGTTTTCCATTAGATGAAATTCTAATAAATGTACTCCCCCACACAAATTCTTTTTCAAAGTTGCCCCCACCATATCTCTGCATTATCTCTATATTTCCCTCCAACATACTCTTAAAAAGTACCTCCACACTCACACATTTCCCTTCATAATGCCCCAAGTTCCTTCTTAGTCTTACAGCATATCGAGCATGACTTAAAACATAATTAACCAAATTAAAATTCAAAACTTTACTTTTCCCATTAATACCAAAAAGAAACAATCTCCTCCATTCCACCCCATTAAAAATCTCCTCCCCCCAATGTTTCACTAAAAGCTCCTTTAAAAACTCATGAAAACCTCTTATTCTACCGCATTCAATGAAAAAGTGCATAAAGTTTTCCACCTCTATATGACAAATGTCACATTCTCTATTAATATTTCTGTTGATTTGATGTAAGACCACATTAGTAAAAATCCTATTATGTTTTATTTTAAAATCATTGTCTTCACATTCTATGGAGTTCCCCTTTACATTAACATTCCTCCATATTGACTTCACATCCAAATCTACAAAAACCTCCGACCACACTTTCTCCGAAGCAGGCACTCTTATCTCTTTTAAAATACATTTACTATAGACTGTTTTAACTTTCAAGCCTGACAAATCACATTTCACTCCACCACTTTCATACAATAAAACCGGCAAACCCCTGGCTCTCTTAACCGCCCCTGTATTTATTAAAACACCCCACTCCTTCGGAATGCACCCTAAAATTCTCTTATACATATTTTCTACTGTAGTTTTGCTTATTTCATCCTCAACCTCAACAACATTGTCATAAATAGCTTGTACCGGTAGAAACCCCGGCCTGACCTCATACAGAATATCACCAATCTGTCGCATCCCAGCTCTCATAAAATATTTACAATACAACATTGTATTATTATATTTGATCTTTGGATTCAAAAAGATAGGCTGATTTAAAATATTTTCCAAACTGTTACATTCATAAGAAATGTGTGGTAAAACCTGCCCCCAAGCCTCGAAAACTTCCTTATAAAACAAAGGTATATTTCCCAACATTTCTTGTTTTACACTCATTAATAAACCATTATCCCCTATCCTCCCAACCTCCTGCAAATACTCTGCAAAAAACTTTTTCCACCCGTAATCTAATTCCCCATATAAATACTTCCGAACCATTTTCACTCTTATTGCTATTTTCCTCACCCTTAAATCCACTAACTTCAAGCCCCCCTCCTCATAACCCGCAATCAATGTTTTAAAAGCGATTTTCGCCCCCTTCCCATCCCATAAAGATTCAACTAAAATCTTATTCATTTCAATTAAAACCCATTCTGGCACATCTAAGACATTCATGACGTGAATACAAATTGACATCAGTAAAGAATTTATAACAATAACCTTCCCCTTTAATTTTAACAACCTCCCCTTCCACATATTTACAACCTTTCTGACTTTATTTATCACCCCACTCCATGTCAAATCCCTAGCTTCTTTTTCTTTTACACCTAAAAAAACTCCTAACACCTTAAAATATTCTTTGGCCTCATTAAAAGGAAAATTCCCCTCATTTACCTTCCCAATATACATTACAACAGACTTTTCCATATTAACTTTAGCTCCTGATGCTCTTCCATATACTTTAAAACCTTCTATTACCCTTTTTACACTGTCCTCATCTCTAACCGTTATAGTTGTGTCATCTGCATATTGGTGAATCAAACTAAATCCCCCCTGTGGAGTCTGTACACAATTAATAAAATTATCCTTCTTAAGAAAAGCCGCTAAAGGCTCAGCTGATAAAACATACAATAAAGCAGATAAAGGACATCCCTGTCTCACAGATCTCTCCAGAGTAAAAGAATCGGTTAAAACCCCATTGCATTTCACCCTACTTTTTGCATTTCTATATAATAATTTAATCCACCCTATTATTTTATTACCAAAGCCAAATCTTTCCAAGACCCTAAACATAAAATCATGTTCTACTCTATCAAAAGCCTTATTTAAATCTATGCTTAAAACAATACCTCCTATCTTATCCCCGTTCATTTTGTGTATCACGTCTCTAATCGTATTAATTGTGTCAGCTATATCTCTCCCAGGAACACTATAATTCTGTGTTGATGCTATAATATCATGTAAAACTCTCTTCATCCTATTTGCTAAAATTTTGGCTAAAATCTTGTAATCCACATTTAATAAACTAATTGGCCTATAATTTTCCAATTTCACCTTACTCCCTTTGTTTTTATATAAAATAGTTATCATTCCTGTCACCATTGATTCTGATACACAATCATTCTCCTCCATATAGTGATAAACCTCCAATAAAATAGGTGCTAAAAGACTTTCATAAACTTTATAAAACTCTGCAATGATACCATCTACACCAGGGCTCTTATTCACCTGTAAACCCTTTATCGCATCCATCACTTCATTTACTGTAATCTTCCCATCACACATCACCTTATCTTCTCCATTAATTTTCACCTCCACACTATCTAAAATCTCCTGTACACACCCCTCATCCACCTCCCCTTTTTTAAATAAGTCCTTATAAAAACTCTGCACTGTCTCTAAGATCTCTACATAATCATCTACTACTTCCCCCTTTACATTTTCAATCTGTCTAAGATATGTTCTTCTTTGAGTACTCTTCTCTAATCCAAGAAAAAAAGAAGTGCATTTCTCCCCCTCCAAAAAATACTTTGCTTTGCTTCTTATAATGGCCCCCATACACTTATCCATGTCATATTTACTCAATTTTGCTCTCAACTCTAAAAACTTTTCTATATTATAATTAGGTTCACTGTCACACTTCCCCATTTCCTCAACCAATTTGGCTCTCAACTCATTTTCTTTTCTTTTCATCCTGCCTCTCTTTTGCCTTGCATATCTTATACTAAAACCTTTTATTTTTTCCTTAACCTTGTCCCACCATACACACTTATCCTCCCCTTTCTGCTTATCCTCCATTTCACATATTATCAAAGATTTAAGTTGTTTACAATAATCCTCATCCCCCAAATAACTCGCATTCATACACCATGTACCACCTCCTATTCTTTCTTTGTCTAAACCCACCGAGAAATTTAAACATGCATGATCACTGAGTGTTGTAAATACATACTTAACATCTTTCATACAATCCCTTAAATCTTCTTTAACTAAAATCAAATCTATTCTGGTTTGTTTTAACTCCCCTAAAACCACCTGCCTTCTAGAAAATTCTCGTTTATCGGGATTGTCATCTCTCCATATGTCAATAAGTTTTTTCTCAACCATCATTTTCTTTAAAACCCCTCTAGATGCATCATTTCTAAAAGCAGCTCCCCTTGTCATATCTAATCTGTCCAATTTCACATTAAAATCCCCCACCACGATGCAATTTCCCACACTCCATCGTCCCACTTCAACAAATAAAACCTTGCGCTCTATTTCCTTATTTGGCGCATAAACATTTATAATTCTAAACTTCATATCCATATTCTCAAAATCTAAAACTAAAATCCTCCCATTATTATCATCATGTACATGTACCACTTTGTCCACCACATCCTTTCTCACTAGAATAGCAACCCCACTAGAATTCCCTCTACCATTATTAACAAAAATAAAATCCCTCCATATTTGTTTTACTTTCAATACACAATCATTGTCCCAATGCGTCTCTTGTAGGCATAAGATATCCACATTCTTCATTTGAACTATATTTTGAAATTTATCCATCGTCCTTAAACCATTTACATTTAGGGACACAAACTTAACCATTTCAAAAAATAATAAAATGAAAAGAAATACCTTCATTGTCCTCTACTTTTTGTCCTGTTTCTTTCCTCTTCTATCCTTCTTCTCCCCCGCCGTCGCTTTCCTCTTCCTGTAGCTTTCCCTTAGTTTTTCTACCTTTGCCCCTTCGTCCGTATCAGATATCTCCTCCAAGCCCATTTCGTCCAACCAACTCAAGTTCTTTACTCCCACATCCGTTGTGCTCCCCGTATCTCTCTCCGTCTCTGGTATTGTCGTCAAACTCAAACTGCCCTCCATGTCTTCACCCCCTGAGGTACTCGCAGGGCCTGAGCTTTCCCCAAAAATCTGCGCGTCCCCAGTGCCTCCACCCAGCCCGATCCCCCCCTCCTCCTGTAAACTCCCTCTTCTCATCTCTGAGTCCAAGCTGCTCCCTATTTCGTCTGCCTTTTGCTCTTCCATCTCTCCACCTTCCTCCACATCCTCTTCCCCATCCTCTTCTTCTCCTCCCGGTGATACATCAGCTTCCATTAAGAGGTCCTGGCTCTCCTCCTCACTTACAACCTCTCCACAGTTGCACTCATCGGTTCCCTTCCGACATCCTGCGCAAACTGCCCTATCCCTCGCTCCAGCACATTCCCTCGCATAGTGTCCCTGGTTTCCGCACTTAAAACACCTAAAGTCAGGGCAGTCCTTTAAAATATGTCCAGGTTGAATACACAGGCGACATACCCTAACCTGCTTGTCATGAATCACCCTGAAATATTCACCACCCTCCATTGTCTCGAACTTAGTGGAATACGGCAAGGACTGCACGGTGTCCGTGAACTTTACCTTACAGTATCTTGTCCCATCCACGATTTCCGTACCCGGCCAGACTCTCCTTCTGATTTCTGAGACCGCAGCTACACCCCAGATCCGCAGTTTATCCAGTATAGCTCCGTCTTCGATATAAACTGGCAAATTCATAAACGAGACTATGAGTTCGTTTGCCATCATATCTCTCGCCATTACCTTCGTGTTCTTAATCATGAACCCATCCATTAAACACTCTTTTCCATTTTCATCCCCCATCGTGACTTCATATTTCCTTTCTCCTTTTATTCTGCACCCCACCACCTTTCCGCACACATCTTTAATTGATCTTAGTAATTCCATCGTCGTTATCTTGTCTTCTCCCATCAATTCCACTGCCACTGTTCGTTCCTTGCCGTATTTTGAGCCACCTTCAGGTCCAAGTTTTGTCCGTTGCGCATTGCCTTTGTCTTTATCCGTTCCATTATTCTTTGCCATGTTGTCCGTCATTAACCAAACAGAAAAAAAGTCTCAAAAAACTCACCCCCAAGCAGCAGGACTGCAAGGGGGGGAAAAAACTAACTAACCTTAAACTTAATTGAATTCAAAATCAAACAAATGTCCTTCAATAAACTAAGAAACTCAAGCAAATAGTTCTCTCCCAAACACTCACTTACAGCTTAATCACCTGCACCTGTCTCACTCAACTCACCGGAAGGGCGTATTCAGGCTGGTATGGCCGTAAGCAAGGGAATAACTCTTGGTACACTATATAAAGACATGAACAAAATTGATCAGCGATTTGTATTTCCATGCAACTTAATGAACCGACTAAAAACAAAGGCTGAATGTACTGCCTATATTTTGAGGGAAACGCACTGTCTATTTTTTTCTTTGATCAGGTTAGGACAGCATATACAAACTGCATTTAGTCCAATAAAAATAAAGGATATTATTAGGGTGATAAATAAAAGGCAGTTGCTCCATGACACATATATTTTGAGGGAAATGCACTGTCTATTATTTTATTTGATCAGGTTAGGACAGCACATACAAACTGCATTTAGTCCATTACAAATACAGGATATTATTAGGGTGATAAATAAAAGGCAGTTGCTCCATGACACATATATTTTGAGGGAAACGCACTGTCTATTATTTAAATTGATCAGGGCAGGGCAGGGCAGCACATACAAACTGCATTTAGTCCAATAAAAATACATGATATTATTAGGGTGATAAATAAAAGGCAGTTGCTCCATGACACATATATTTTGAGGCAAACACACTGTCCATTATTTAAATTGATCAGGGCAGGGCAGGGCAGCACATACAAACTGCATTTAGTCCAATAAAAATACATGATATTATTAGGGTGATAAATAAAAGGCAGTTGCTCCATGACACAAGAGCACTCTCTAGTGGAACAAAAAGCTTACAGCACATGGTATTCCCAGGGGTTCTCCCATCCAAGTACTAACCAGGCCCAATCCTGATTAGCTTCCGAGATCAGGTGTATTCAGGCTGGTATGGCCGTAAGCGAGTGAAAAACTCTTGGTACACTATATAAAGAAATGAACAAAATTTACCAGTGATTCGAATTTCCATGCAACTTAATGAACCGACTAAAAACAAAGGCTGAATGTAATGCCTATATTTTGAGGGGAACGCTTTGTCTATTATATAATTTGACCAGGGCAGCACATACAAACTGCATTTAGTCCAATAAAAATACATGATATTATTAGGGTGATAAATAAAAGGCAGTTGCTCCATGACATATATATTTTGAGGGAAACGCACTGTCCATTATTTAAATTGATCAGGGCAGGGCAGGGCAGGGCAGCACATACAAACTGCATTTAGTCCAATAAAAATACATGATATTATTAGGGTGATAAATAAAAGGCAGTTGCTCCATGACACAAGAGCACTCTCTAGTGGAACCAAAATCTTACAGCACCTGGTATTCCCAGGCAGTCTCCCATCCAAGTACTATCCAGGCCCAACACTGCTTAGCTTCCGAGATCTGACGAGATCAGGCATATTCAGGATGGTATGGCCATAAGCACAGGAACAACTCTTGGTACACTATATAAAGAAATGAACAAAATGTATCAGTGATTCGTATTTCCATGCAACCTAATGAACAGACTAAAAACAAAGGCTGAATGTACTGCTTATATTTTCAGGGAAACGCACTGTCTATTATTTAATTTGATCAGGTTAGGACAGCACATACAAACTGCATTTAGTCCAATAGAAATACAGGATATTATTAGGGTGATAAATAAAAGGCAGTTGCTCCATGACACAAGAGCACTCTCTAGTGGAACAAAAAGCTTACAGCACCTGGTATTCCCAGGCGGTCTCCCATCCAAGTACTAACCAGGCACAATCCTGCTTATCTTCCGAGATCAGACGAGATCGGGCATATTCAGGCTGGTATGGCCGTAAGCGAGTGAACAACTCTTGGTACACTATATGAAGACATGAACAAAATTTACCAGTGATTCGAATTTCCGTGCAACTTAATGAACCGACTAAAAACAAAGGCTGAATGTACTGCCTATATTTTGAGGGACACGCTTTGTCTATTATTTAATTTGACCAGGGCAGGGCAGGGCAGCACATACAAACTGCATTTAGTCCAATAAAAATACATGATATTATTAGGGTGATAAATAAAAGGCAGTTGCTCCATGACACATATATTTTGAGGAAAACGCACTGTCTATTATTTAAATTGATCAGGGCAGGGCAGGTCACCACATACAAACTGCATTTAGTCCAATAAAAATACATGATATTATTAGGGTGATAAATAAAAGGCAGTTGCTCCATGACACATATATTTTGAGAGAAACGCACTGTCTATTATTTAATTTGATCAGGGCAGGGCAGGGCAGCACATACAAACTGCATTTAGTCCAATAAAAATACATGATATTATTAGGGTGATAAATAAAAGGCAGTTGCTCCATGACACATATATTTTGAGGAAAACGCACTGTCTATTATTTAAATTGATCAGGGCAGGGCAGGTCACCACATACAAACTGCATTTAGTCCAATAAAAATAGATGATATTATTAGGGTGATAAATAAAAGGCAGTTGCTCCATGACACATATATTTTGAGGCAAACGCACTGTCCATTATTTAAATTGATCAGGGCAGGGCAGGGCAGCACATACAAACTGCATTTAGTCCAATAAAAATACATGATATTATTAGGGTGATAAATAAAAGGCAGTTGCTCCATGACACAAGAGCACTCTCTAGTGGAACAAAAAGCTTACAGCACATGGTATTCCCTGGCGGTCTCCCATAAAAGTACTAACCAGGCCCAATCCTGCTTAGCTTCCGAGATCAAACGAGATCGGGTGTATTCAGGCTGGTATGGCCGTAAGCGAGTGAATAACTCTTGGTACACTATATAAAGAAATGAACAAAATTTACCAGTGTTTCGAATTTCCGTGCAACTTAATGAACCGACTAAAAACAAAGGCTAAATGTAATGCCTATATTTTGAGGGGAACACTTTGTCTATTATTTAATTTGACCAGGGCAGCACATACAAACTGCATTTAGTCCAATAAAAATACATGATATTATTAGGGTGATAAATAAAAGGCAGTTGCTCCATGACACATATATTTTGAGGCAAACGCACTGTCCATTATTTTAATTGATCAGGGCAGGGCAGGGCAGCACATACAAACTGCATTTAGTCCAATAAAAATACATGATATTATTAGGGTGATAAATAAATGGCAGTTGCTCCATGACACAAGAGCACTCTCTAGTGGAACAAAAAGCTTACAGCACATGGTATTCCCAGGGGTTCTCCCATCCAAGTACTAACCAGGCCCCATCCTGCTTAGTTTCCGAGATCAGACGAGATCGGGTGTATTCAGGCTGGTATGGCCGTAAGCGAGTGAACAACTCTTGGTACACTATATAAAGAAATGAACAAAATTTACCAGTGATTCGAATTTCCGTGCAACTTAATGAACCGACTAAAAACAAAGGCTGAATGTAATGCCTATATTTTGAGGGGAACGCTTTGTCTATTATATAATTTGACCAGGGCAGCACATACAAACTGCATTTAGTCCAATAAAAATACATGATATTATTAGGGTGATAAATAAAAGGCAGTTGCTCCATGACATATATATTTTGAGTGAAATGCACTGTCTATTATTTAAATTGATCAGGGCAGGGCAGGGCAGCACATACAAACTGCATTTAGTCCAATAAAAATACATGATATTATTAGGGTGATAAATAAAAGGCAGTTGCTCCATGACACAAGAGCACTCTCTAGTGGAACAAAAAGCTTACAGCACATGGTATTCCCAGGCGGTATCCCATCCAAGTACTAACCAGGCCCCATCCTGCTTAGTTTCCGAGATCAGACGAGATCGGGTGTATTCAGGCTGGTATGGCCGTAAGCGAGTGAACAACTCTTGGTACACTATATAAAGAAATGAAAAAATTTTACCAGTGATTCGAATTTCCGTGCAACTTAATGAACCGACTAAAAACAAAGGCTGAATGTAATGCCTATATTTTGAGGGGAACGCTTTGTCTATTATATAATTTGACCAGGGCAGCACATACAAACTGCATTTAGTCCAATAAAAATACATGATATTATTAGGGTGATAAATAAAAGGCAGTTGCTCCATGACACATATATTTTGAGGCAAACGCACTGTCCATTATTTAAATTATTCAGGGCAGGGCAGGGCAGCACATACAAACTGCATTTAGTCCAATAAAAATACATGATATTATTAGGGTGATAAATAAAAGGCAGTTGCTCCATGACACAAGAGCACTCTCTAGTGGAACAAAAAGCTTACAGCACATGGTATTCCCAGGGGTTCTCCCATCCAAGTACTAACCAGGCCCAATCCTGCTTAGCTTCCGAGATCAGGTGTATTCAGGCTGGTATGGCCGTAAGCGAGTGAAAAACTCTTGGTACACTATATAAAGACATGAACAAAATTTACCAGTGATTCGAATTTCCGTGCAACTTAATGAACCGACTAAAAACAAAGGCTGAATGTACTGCCTATATTTTGAGGGAAACGCTTTGTCTATTATTTAATTTGACCAGGGCAGGGCAGCACATACAAACTGCATTTAGTCCAATAAAAATACATGATATTATTAGGGTGATAAATAAAAGGCAGCTGCTGCATGACACATATATTTTGAGAAAAATGCACTGTCTATTATTTAAATTGATCAGGGCAGGGCAGGGCAGCACATACAAACTGCATTTAGTCCAATTAAAATACATGATATTATTAGGGTGATAAATAAAAGGCAGTTGCTCCATGACACAAGAGCACTCTCTAGTGGAACAAAAAGCTTACAGCACATGGTATTCCCAGGCGGTATCCCATCCAAGTACTAACCAGGCCCCATCCTGCTTAGTTTCCGAGATCAGACGAGATCGGGTGTATTCAGGCTGGTATGGCCGTAAGCGAGTGAACAACTCTTGGTACACTATATAAAGAAATGAACAAAATTTACCAGTGATTCGAATTTCCGTGCAACTTAATGAATCGACTAAAAACAAAGGCTGAATGTAATGCCTATATTTTGAGGGGAACGCTTTGTCTATTATATAATTTGACCAGGGCAGCACATACAAACTGCATTTAGTCCAATAAAAATACATGATATTATTAGGGTGATAAATAAAAGGCAGTTGCTCCATGACATATATATTTTGAGTGAAATGCACTGTGTATTATTTAAATTGATCAGGGCAGGGCAGGGCAGCACATACAAACTGCATTTAGTCCAATAAAAATACATGATATTATTAGGGTGATAAATAAAAGGCAGTTGCTCCATGACACAAGAGCACTCTCTAGTGGAACAAAAAGCTTACAGCACATGGTATTCCCAGGCGGTATCCCATCCAAGTACTAACCAGGCCCCATCCTGCTTAGTTTCCAAGATCAGACGAGATCGGGTGTATTCAGGCTGGTATGGCCGTAAGCGAGTGAACAACTCTTGGTACACTATATAAAGAAATGAACAAAATTTACCAGTGATTCGAATTTCCGTGCAACTTAATGAACCGACTAAAAACAAAGGCTGAATGTAATGCCTATATTTTGAGGGGAACGCTTTGTCTATTATATAATTTGACCAGGGCAGCACATACAAACTGCATTTAGTCCAATAAAAATACATGATATTATTAGGGTGATAAATAAAAGGCAGTTGCTCCATGACATATATATTTTGAGTGAAATGCACTGTGTATTATTTAAATTGATCAGGGCAGGGCAGGGCAGCACATACAAACTGCATTTAGTCCAATAAAAATACATGATATTATTAGGGTGATAAATAAAAGGCAGTTGCTCCATGACACAAGAATACTATCTAGTGGAACAAAAAGCTTACAGCATCTGGTATTCCCAGGAGGTCTCCCATCTAAGTACTAACCAGGCCCAACCCTGCTTAGTTTCCGAGATCAGACGAGAGCGGGTGTATTTTTTTTTTTTTTTTTTTTTTTTTTTTTTTTTTAAGAATTAACCCATCATAGCTTTTTTACAGCTTATATATTTTTTTACATATCATACCTTCATATTTCACATCACATAGCTTCACAGCTTATTTTTACATATCATAGCTTCATATTTCACATCTCATAGCTTCACAGCTTATTTTTACATATCATAGCTTCATATTTCACATCTCATAGCTTCACAGCTTATATTTTTACATATCATAGCTTCATATTTCACATCACATCTTCACATCTCATAGCTTCACACCTTATTTTTTTCCATATCATAGCTTCATATTTCACATCTTCACATCTCAGCCTATAACGCAGATTATCAGTCCACGTCATAGCTTCTTACATGCTTTTACAGCAACTGGTATTCCAAGGTGGTCCCCCATCCAAGTACTAACCAGCCCTAAACCTGCTTAGCTTCCGAGATCTGACGAGATCGGGCGTATTTTTTTTTTTTTTTTTTTTTTTTAAAGAATTAACCCATCATAGCTTTTTTACAGCTTATATTTTTTTTACATATCATAGCTTCATATTTCACATCACATCTTCACATCTCATAGCTTCACAGCTTATTTTTACATATCATAGCTTCATATTTCTTATCTCATAGCTTCACAGCTTATTTTTACATATCATAGCCATCATAGCTTTTTTACAGCTTATATTTTTTACATATCATAGCTTCATATTTCACATCACATCTTCACATCTCATAGCTTCTTTTTACATATCATAGCTTCATATTTCACATCTCATAGCTTCACAGCTTATTTTTACATATCATAGCTTCATATTTCACATCACATCTTCACATCTCATAGCTTCACAGCTTATTTTTTTCCATATCATAGCTTCATATTTCACATCTTCACATCTCAGCCTATAACGCAGATTATCAGTCCACGTCATAGCTTCTTACATGCTTTTACAGCAACTGGTATTCCAAGGTGGTCCCCCATCCAAGTACTAACCAGCCCTAAACCTGCTTAGCTTCCGAGATCTGACGAGATCGGGCGTATTCAGGCTGGTATGGCCGTAAGCAAGGGAATAACTCTTGGTACACTATATAAAGACATGAACAAAATTGATCAGCGATTCGTATTTCCATGCAACTTAATGAACCGACTAAAAACAAAGGCTGAATGTACTGCCTATATTTTGAGGGAAACGCACTGTCTATTTTTTTATTTGATCAGGTTAGGACAGCACATACAAACTGCATTTAGTCCAATAAAAATACAGGATATTATTAGGGTGATAAATAAAAGGCAGTTGCTCCATGACACATATATTTTGAGGGAAATGCACTGTCTATTATTTTATTTGATCAGGTTAGGACAGCACATACAAACTGCATTTAGTCCATTACAAATACAGGATATTATTAGGGTGATAAATAAAAGGCAGTTGCTCCATGACACATATATTTTGAGGGAAACGCACTGTCTATTATTTAAATTGATCAGGGCAGGGCAGGGCAGCACATACAAACTGCATTTAGTCCAATAAAAATACATGATATTATTAGGGTGATAAATAAAAGGCAGTTGCTCCATGACACAATAATACTATCTAGTGGAACAAAAAGCTTACAGCATCTGGTATTCCCAGGAGGTCTCCCAGCTAAGTACTAACCAGGCCCAACCCTGCTTAGTTTCCGAGATCAGACGAGAGCGGGTGTATTCAGGCTGGTATGGCCGTAAGCAAGGTAATAACTCTTGGTACACTATATAAAGACATGAACAAAATTGATCAGCGATTCGTATTTCCGTGCAACTTAATGAACCGACTAAAAACAAAGGCTGAATGTACTGCCTATATTTTGAGGGAAACGCACTGTCTATTTTTTTATTTGATCAGGTTAGGACAGCACATACAAGCTGCATTTAGTCCAAGAAAAATCCATGATATTATTAGGGTGATAAATAAAAGGCAGTTGCTCCATGACAAAAGAGTACTCTCTAGTGGAACAAAAGCTTACAGCACCTGGTATTCCCAGGCGGTCTCCCATCCAAGTACTAACCAGGCCCAAACCTGCTTAGCTTCCGAGATCGGACGAGATCAGGTGTATTCAGGCTGGTATGGCCGTAAGAGCAGGAACAACTCTTGGTACACTATATAAAGACATGAACAAAATGTATCAGTGATTCGTATTTCCGTTTAACTTAATGAACCGACTAAAAACAAAGGCTGAATGTACTGCCTATATTTTGAGGGAAACGCACTGTCTATTATTTAATTTGATTTGGTTAGGACAGCAAATACAAACTGCATTTAGTTCAATAAAAATACAGGATATTATTAGGGTGATAAATAAAAGGCAGTTGCTCCATGACACATATATTTTGAGGGAAACGCACTGTCTATTATTTAAATTGATCAGGGCAGGGCAGGGCAGCACATACAAACTGCATTTAGTCCAATTAAAATACATGATATTATTAGGGTGATAAATAAAAGGCAGTTGCTCCATGACACATATATTTTGAGGGAAACGCACTGTCTATTATTTAAATTGATCAGGATAGGTCAGGGCAGCACATACAAACTGCATTTTGTCCAAATAAAATACATGATATTATTAGGGTGATAAATAAAAGAAAGTTGCTCCATGACACAAGAATACTATCTAGTGGAACAAAAAGCTTACAGCATCCAACCAAGGAGCATCAAAAGTCGTGCTATAAATTCTCAGACAACACAAAAATTCATTGATGCCCTTCCAGACTCCTTCTGCCTACCCAAGGACGTCAGAGGACAAAAATCAGTTAACCACTTAACTGAGGAACTCAATTTAACCTTGCGCAATACCCTAGATGCAGTTGCACCCCTAAAAACGAAAAACATTTGTCATAAGAAACTAGCTCCCTGGTATACAGAAAATACCCGAGCTTTGAAGCAAGCTTCCAGGAAATTGGAACGGAAATGGCGCCACACCAAACTGGAAGTCTTCCGACTAGCTTGGAAAGACAGTACCGTGCAGTACCGAAGAGCCCTCACTGCTGCTCGATCATCCTACTTTTCCAAATTAATCGAGGAAAATAAGAACAATCCAAAATTTCTTTTTGATACTGTTGCAAAGCTAACTAAAAAGCAGCATTCCCCAAGAGAGGATGGTTTTCACTTCAGCAGTGATAAATTCATGAACTTCTTTGAGGAAAAGATCATGACCATTAGAAAGCAAATTACGGACTCCTCTTTGAATCTGCGTATTCCTCCAGGGCTTAGCTGTCCTGGATCTGCACAGCTCTGCGAGGGCCTGGGATCGGGAGAGACACTTAAGTGTTTTAGTACTATATCTCTTGACACAATGATGAAAATAATCATGGCCTCTAAACCTTCAAGCTGCATACTGGATCCTATTCCTACTAAACTGCTGAAGGAGCTGCTTCCTGTGCTTGGCCCTCCTATGTTGAACATAATAAACAGCTCTCTATCCACCGGATGTGTACCAAACTCACTAAAAGTGGCAGTGATAAAGCCTCTCTTGAAAAAGCCAAACCTTGACCCGGAAAATATAAAAAACTATCGGCCTATATCGAATCTTCCATTCCTCTCAAAAATTTTAGAAAAAGCTGTTGCGCAGCAACTCACTGCCTTTCTGAAGACAAACAATGTATACGAAATGCTTCAGTCTGGTTTTAGACCCCATCATAGCACTGAGACTGCACTTGTGAAGGTGGTAAATGACCTTTTAATGGCGTCAGACCGAGGCTCTGCATCTGTCCTCGTGCTACTAGACCTTAGTGCTGCCTTTGACACCATCGATCACCACATTCTTTTGGAGAGACTGGAAACCCAAATTGGTCTACACGGACAAGTTCTGGCCTGGTTTAGATCCTACCTGTCGGAAAGATATCAGTTTGTCTCTGTGAATGGTCTGTCCTCCGACAAATCAACTGTACATTTCGGTGTTCCTCAAGGTTCCGTTTTAGGACCACTATTGTTTTCACTATATATTTTACCTCTTGGGGATGTTATTCGAAAACATAATGTTAACTTTCACTGCTATGCGGATGACACACAGCTGTACATTTCAATGAAGCATGGTGAAGCCCCAAAATTGCCCTCGCTAGAAGCCTGTGTTTCAGACATAAGGAAGTGGATGGCTGAAAACTTTTTACTTTTAAACTCGGACAAAACAGAGATGCTTGTTCTAGGTCCCAAGAAACAAAGAGATCTTCTGTTAAATCTGACAATTCATCTTGATGGTTGTAAAGTCGTCTCAAATAAAACTGTGAAGGACCTAGGCGTTACTCTTGACCCTGATCTCTCTTTTGACGAACATATCAAGACTGTTTCAAGGACAGCTTTTTTCCATCTACGTAACATTGCAAAAATCAGAAATTTTCTGTCCAAAAATGATGCAGAAAAATTAATCCATGCATTTGTTACTTCTAGATTAGACTACTGCAATGCTCTATTTTCCGGCTACCCGGATAAAGCACTAAATAAACTTCAGTTAGTGCTAAATACGGCTGCTAGAATCCTGACTAGAACCAAGAAATTTGATCATATTACTCCAGTGCTAGCTTCCCTACACTGGCTTCCTGTTAAGGCAAGGGCTGATTTCAAGGTTTTACTGTTAACCTATAAAGCGTTACATGGGCTTGCTCCTACCTATCTTTCCGAGTTGGTCCTGCCGTACATACCAATACGTACGCTACGGTCACAAGACGCAGGCCTCCTAATTGTCCCTAGAATTTCTAAGCAAACAGCGGGAGGCAGGGCTTTCTCCTATAGATCTCCATTTTTATGGAACAGTCTGCCTACCCATGTGAGAGACGCAGACTCGGTCTCAACCTTTAAGTCTTTACTGAAGACTTATCTCTTCAGTAGGTCATATGATTGAGTGTAGTCTGGCCCAGGAGTGTGAAGGTGAACGGAAAGGCTGGAGCAACGAACAGCCCTTGCTGTCTCTGCCGGGCCGGTTCCCCTCTCCACTGGGGTTCTCTGCCTCTAACCCTGTTGCAGGGGCTGAGTCACTGGCTTGCTGGTGCTCTTTCATGCCGTCCCTGGGAGGGGTGCGTCACTTGAGTGGGTTGAGTTACTGACGTGATCTTCCTGTCTGGGTTGGCGCCCCCCCCTTGGTTTGTGCTGTGGTGGAGACCTCTGTGGGCTATACTCGGCCTTGTCTCAGGATTGTAAGTTGGTGGTTGGGGATATCCCTCTAGTGGTGCGGGGGCTGTGCTTTGGCGGAGTGGGTGGGGTTATATCCTTCCTGTTTGGCCCTGTCCGGGGGTTTCTTCGGATGGGGCCACAGTGTCTCCGGACCGCTCCTGTCTCAGCCTCCAGTATTTATGCTGCAGTAGTTTATGTGTCGGGGGGCTGGGGTTAGTTGGTTATACCTGGAGTACTTCTCCTGTCTTATCCAGTGTCCTGTGTGAATTTAAGTATGCTCTCTCTAATTCTCTCGTTCTCTCTTTCTCTCTGAGAACCTGAGCCCTAGGACCATACGTCAGGACTACCGGGCATGATGACACCTTGCTGTCCCCAGTCCGCCTGGCCTTGCTGCTATTCCAGTTTCAACTGTTCTGCCTGCGGCTACGAAACCCCTACCTGTCCCAGACCTGCTGTTTTCAACTCTAAATGATCGGCTATGAAAAGCCAACTGAGAGACCTGAGCCCTAGGACCATACGTCGGGACTACCGGCCGTGGTGACTCCTTGCTGTCCCCAGTCCGCCTGGCCTTGCTGCTATTCCAGTTTAAACTGTTCTGCCTGCGGTTATGGAACCCCTACCTGTCCCAGACCTGCTGTTTTAAACTCTAATGATCGGCTATGAAAAGCCAACTGAGATTTATTCCTGATTATTATTTGACCATGCTTGTCACTTATGAACATTTTTGAACATCTTGGCATGGTTCTGTTATAATCTCCACCCGGCACAGCCAGAAGAGGACTGGCCACCCCTCATAGCCTGGTTCCTCTCTAGGTTTCTTCCTAGGTTTTGCCTTTCTAGGGAGTTTTTCCTAGCCACCGTGCTTCTACACCTGCATTACTAGCTGTTTGGGGTTTTAGGCTGGGTTTCTGTACAGCACTTCGAGATATTAGCTGATGTAAGAAGGGCTATATAAAATAAAATTGATTGATTGATTGATCTGGTATTCCCAGGAGGTCTCCCAGCTAAGTACTAACCAGGCCCAATCCTGCTTAGTTTCCGAGATCAGACGAGAGCGGGTGTATTCAGGCTGGTATGGCCGTAAGCAAGGGAATAACTCTTGGTACACTATATAAAGACATGAACAAAATTGATCAGTGATTCGTATTTCCATGCAAATTAATGATCCGACTAAAAACAAAGGCTGAATATACTACCTATATTTTGAGGGAAACGCACTGTCTATTTTTTTATTTGATCAGGTTAGGACAGCACATACAAACTGCATTTAGTCCAATAAAAATACAGGATATTATTAGGGTGATAAATAAAAGGCAGTTGCTCCATGACACAAGAGTACTCTCAAGTGGAACAAAAAGCTTACAGCACCTGGTATTCCCAGGCAGTCTCCCATCCAAGTTCTAACCAGGCCCGATCCTGCTTAGCTTCCTAGATCAGACGAGATCGGGCATATTCAGGATGGTATGGCCGTAAGCACAGGAAAAACTCTTGGTACACTATATAAAGACATGAACAAAATTGATCAGTGATTCGTATTTCCATGCAAATTAATGAACCGACTAAAAACAAAGGCTGAATGTACTGCCTATATTTTGAGGGAAACGCACTGTCTATTATTTAATTTGAATCAGGGCAGGGCAGGGCAGCACATACAAACTGCATTTAGACCAATAAAAATACATGATATTATTAGGGTGCTAAATAAAAGGCAGTTGCTCCATGACACATATATTTTGAGGAAAACGCACTGTCTATTATTTAATTTGATCAGGGCAGGGCAGCACATACAAACTGCATTTAGTCCATTAAAAATACATGATATTATTAGGGTGATAAATAAAGGGCAGATGCACCATGACACAAGCGTACTCTCTAGTGGAACAAATAGCTTACAGCACCTTGTATTCCCAGGCAATCTCCCATCCAAGTAATTACCAGGCCCGATCCTGCTTAGCTTCCGAGATCGGACGAGATCAAGCATATTTTTTTTATTTATTTTTTTTTATTTATTTTATTTTTTTTATTTATTTATTATCAAAAAATTCAATTTTTTACAATGTTTACAGTACAATATTACAAAGAACAATACAGAAGACACTAGCCTAACATAGGCAGGTGAACAATTCACCCCCTATCAAATCAAAGAACCCAAAGAAATAAAAATACAAAAAAAACTATTATACAAAAAAAAAAACAGACATGACTAAGACATAACAAATTCCACCCACAAAATAGGCAGATAAAAGCCACCCCCTATCAAATAAAAAAACAAAGAAAATATTCAAAATAATTCTTTCAAAAATTATAAGTGATTCCTCCACCATCCACCTTTTCAATCAACCCACACCCCTCAACAAAATGTTCATCAAAATCTTCCATCCCATAATTAAACAACATATCCATGTGTTTACTAAACAGTGATATAAAAATACCCCACACCTTCACCCTCTTCCTGTCAAAAAAACCATAATTCCTCCTACAAAAAATAGCATACCTCACAAAACTCAAAACAATATTCAACAAGCACACATTAACGCCATCACATTTACCAGACACTCCAAATAACACAAGTTCCTCCCACACATACTTTTTCAAGAAATTACCCCCCCAGTTTTTACTTAACATTTCCTTAACTTTACAAAACATATCTTTTAATTCCTCACATTCTATAAACAAATGCATAAGCGTTTCTGGGAAACATCCACATATATCGCATTCCCTTTTTACTTCACAATTAATTTGATGTAACACCACCTTTGTAAATATTCTATTGTGTCTTAACTTAAAATCATTATTTTCACACTCCTTACTATTATATTTTACATTTAAATTTTCCCATATCTTTTTTTCATCCAATTCTGGAAAAACTGTTTTCCAAAATGTTTCAGCAGCCGGCCTTCTATAACATTTTCCTACCATTATTCTATACAATATTTTCACTGGTATAGTAGATAAATGTACTTTCTTCTCACTGCTACCAATGAACAAATTAGGAAATACAAACAGATTTTCTCTTTCAACCTCACTATTTATTAAATCCACCCATGCGCTTGGTATGCTATTCTTTATCTTGTCATACATATTATTCACTGTTCCCCTTCCCACCTCTTCATCCCATTCCTTGATAATATCAAAAATAGCTTCTTCAGGTAAAAACCCTGGAATTACCTCATAGGTATAATCTTTTATTTGTCGTAGACCTGCACTCCTAAATACTTTATTATACAAAACTTGTTCTTTGTTCTTGATTTTCTCATTCAGAAATATAGGTTGATTCATAATCAGGTCAATATGACCACATTCATAATATACATTAGGCAACAACTCTGCCCATGCATTTAGCACCTCTTTATAAAAATCTGGTACCTTTTCAAACATTTTCCTTTTAAGCCCCATCAATAAACCATTATCTCCACATCCACCACTCTCCTCTAAGTAGACCTTAAAGAAGTGTTTCCAGCCATAATCTTCACTGTCATACAAATATTTCTTTACTGTTTTTATCCTAATAGCTTTTCTTTTGACATCTAAATCTACAAGTTTTAAACCTCCATCCACATAGTCAGCTATCAATGTTTTCTGAGATATTCTAACACCTTTACCATCCCATATAAAATTAGACACCACCTTATTTAATTCATTTAGCACCCACTCAGGCATGTCCAGGACTCCCAAAACATACACAAATTTAGATAATACCAAAGCATTTGCAACAATTACTTTACCTTTTAACCTTAATTTTCTATTTTTCCAGAAATTTAACGTTAGCTTGACTTTATTAAGGATCCCAGTCCAAGTTATATCTTTTGCCTCTTTCTCCTTTACACCAATGTTTACTCCCAGCACTTTAATAAAATCCCTTGCTATCTTGAATGGAATCTCACACTTATTTGCATCGATATCCCCAACAAACATTATTTCAGTCTTCTCTATATTAACTTTAGCGCCCGATGCCTTACCATATATATCTATGATTCTCATAATGCTTCCAATGCTTCCTATATCTTTCACAGTGCAAGTAGTGTCATCAGCGTACTGATGTACAACACTGATACCACCACCTGGGATTCCGACACCCCTTACCTCTTTATTACTATTTATTAAAGTAGCTAACGGTTCTGTAGAAATACTGTACAACAGAGCTGACAAAGGACAGCCCTGCCTTACTGACCTCTCTACAGGAAAAGTATCTGTTACCACTCCGTTACATTTGACACAACTTTTAGCCCCGCTGTACAACAGGTTGATCCAAGCTACAAACTTTGGCCCAAAACCAAACCTCTCCATAGTCTGTAATAGGAAGCTATGCTCCACTCTATCAAAGGCTTTGTTAAAATCCAAACTTAATACTATACCGCCTTCATTTTTCATTTGATTAACAACATCTCTAATTGTACAAATTACATCTGCAACATCTCTTCCAGGTATACCGTAGGCTTGTGTTGATGCAATAATACTCCCAATCACCTTTTTCATCCTATTCGCTAACACTTTAGTCAATATCTTATAATCGGAATTTAGAAGACTAATAGGCCTATAATTTCTAACTTGAATCTACTGCCCCTATTCTTAAATAAAATCGTTAACATACCAGTTGACATAGACTCAGGGATTTCCTTATTCTCTTCCATATAATGAAACACCTTCCCTAAAATGGGTGCCAAAATATCTACAAAGACTTTATAGAACTCATTTGTTAGACCATCCAAACCCGGACTTTTATTGCCTTGAGTGTTAACAATTGCTTCCTTGATTTCCATAATCGAAATCTCTTCATCACACATCATTCTATCTACCTGAGATACTTTGGCACTAATTGTATCCAGCACTTTTTCAACACATACTTTATCTACATCATTCTTTTTGTAAAGATTTCTGTAAAAGGATTCAACTGTATCTAAGATCTCAACAAAATCGTTTACCTTTACACCTTTTTCATTTTCCAACTCTACAATGTAACTCTTAGTTTGTTTTCTTTTTTCAAGCCCCAAAAAAAAGGATGTACATTTCTCTCCCTCCAAAGCGTACTGTGCCCTACTCCTAACAATAGCACCCAAACATTTCTTTTTTTCATAACGACCCAGCTCTGCATGGATTTTCAAATAATTCACAACATCATAGTCTGGATCAGTATCAGCCTTTTCAAGTTCATGCAACATCCTATTTCTAAGCATTGTTTCTTTCTGCTTATCTAACCGGTTGTGATTTCTAGCATACCTAATACTCCTGTTTTTTACTTTTCCTTTCACTTCCTCCCACCATAAACACACATTCTCTTTTAACAGTACATTAGACATTTCATCATTAATACATTCAACAATTTCATTTCTATATCCTTCCTCCTTTAACAGACTGGCATTTAAACACCAGACACCTCCCCCTCTCCTCTCCACACCAAAACCCATTTGAAATGACATTACTGCGTGATCACTATATGCTGTAAAGTTATATGACATCTTCTTAACATGCTGCACCAATTCTTGTTTTGCTAGACATAAATCAATTCTGCTTTGTTTTAATTCCTTTAGCACCACCTGCCTTCTAGAAAACACTCTTCTGTTTGGATTTTCAGCCCTCCATATATCTACTAGATTCTCCTCATTCATAAGTTTCCATAATGCATTTCTAGAAGAGTCATATCTGAATCTAGCACAACTAGAGGCATCCATTCTACTACACCTCACATTAAAGTCTCCTATCAATATACAGTTTTCTGAGCACAGTGTTTTTAAGTTGTGAAACATTTCTCTCCTTTCAGATTCAATGTTTGAAGCATAAACATTGATTAAACGAAAAACTACATTTTGCACTTCAAATTCAATTGCAATAAGTCTGCCATCATTGTCAGCATATATTTGTTTTACATTTTGAACCACATCGTTTTTTTATCAAAATAGCCACACCACATGTTTTATCACTTCCATGACTACAAAAAATTAAATCAGACCATTTACTCTTAATCTCCTGTATTTTGGAATCTGTCCAATTGGTCTCTTGAAAACACAACATGTCTGCCTTAACAGACACTAAAACCTGCTCAAATTTGCTCATGTTTCTCAAACTGTTACCATTTAGGGATGCGACTGTAATCATTAGTAATGTGTGCAGAGGTATAATCAGAGCAAAACAAGTCCTTTCAAAACCTACTTTTTCTTTTTTCCAAATCCCATCATCTCCCTAGTTTTCGACAATGACCTCTTATTTTTTGCAAACAACTGATGATCCTCACTATCTATTTCATCCTCCGTCTCCTGATTTGGAGCGGCAGGGAAGCCTTTTGAAAAGTGCGCTTTAACAGTGCCAGTGACTTCAGTGGACCCAGCTCGCTCTTTGGTGTCATTTTTACACACGCTTGAAACTGGCTCAGGCACCTGAGAAGCACCTTGCACCATCTCTACCTGTGTATGTATTTCACCCATCATGTGCTGCTGTTCCACCTTGTCAGCAGCAGAGACCAAAACTGCGTCTCGTGTTTTGCCAGAAGACATTACAGGCTCTTCAGGCATATCTGCCACTGTCTCTGAAGTCACACTCCCCATGTCACTCTCTTTTTCTCCTTCCATAAACACACTCCCCTCCTCTTCCTCAGAAGTGAGGTCCATTGTTTGCAAAAGTAAGTGATCTTTTCCCTTCTTACAGCTACATCTAACTTTCGGTCTGTCACACATTTCACACACATTACCTATGTTCAAACATTCTCTGGCATAATGCCCTTGTTCACTACATTTATGGCAAGTGAATTCTGGACATTCCTTAAGTATGTGCCCCGGCTGAATACATAGTCTACATACCTTCACTTGATTGTCATGGATTACACGAAAATATTCAAATCCCTCGACAGTGTTAAATTTGGTAGAATATGGCAAGGATTGCACATTGTCTGTGAACTTCACCTTGCAAAATCTCGTCCCGTCTACAATGTCTGTTCCTGGCCACATCCTCCTCTTGATTGGCGTGGTCGCCTTCACTTTCCAGCCTCTTAGTTTCTCATATATCTCCCCATCTGTAATGTATGCAGGCAAGTTCAAAAAGGACACCACAAGCTCATCGTTCCCTAGCTCTTTAGCCATGATTTGACAGTTCTTTATCTTTAGCCCGTCCATTAGTCTTTCTTTTCCCTTTACATGAGACATTGTTATTTCATACTTATTTCCGTCTCTCATTCTACATCCAAGTATTGTTCCACAAACTTCCCTTATTCCTCTCAGCAATTCCATCGTTGTTATTTTCCCTTCTCCAATTATTTCCACGTTCACCGTCAGTTCCTTCTCATACTTTCTTTTCTTCAGTTCTTCATTTGAAATTCTGATTTCACTGTTGTCCTTTCTCGTCGTCGTTTGTATTCTTGATGTTGACGCCATGTTGTCCATCCGGTTATTTTAATCAATATCCCCCAAACAGCTCACGCCGATGGGGGATAATAACAAAAAAGTTTCAAAGAAAATCAACTACAATCACACACAAACTTTAAAACTTATAAATCAAAAAAAACCTCCAAACAAACGATATCCTCTCTCAAGCACTCAGACACCTGCCGCTCATCCACTTCCTGAAATTCCAAAAAGGGGCGTATTCAGGCTGGTATGGCTGTTAGCGAGGGAACAACTCTTGGTACACTATATAAAGACATGAACAAAATGTATCAGTGATTCGTATTTCCGTGCAACTTAATGAACCGACTAAAAACAAAGGCTGAATGTACTGCCTATATTTTGAGGGAAACGCACTGTGTATTATTTAAATTGATCAGGGCAGGGCAGGGCAGCACACACAAACTGCATTTAGTCCAATAAAAATACATGATATTATTAGGGTGATAAATAAAAGGCAGTTGCTCCATGACACAAGAGTGCTCTCTAGTGGAACAAGAAGCTTACAGCAACTGGTATTCCCAGGCGGTCTCCCATCCAAGTACTATCCAGGCCTGACTCTATTTAGCATCTGAGATCGGGCATATTCAGGCTGGTATGGCCGTAAGCTTGAGAACAAATCTTGGTACACTATATATAGACATGAACAAAATGTATCAGTGATTAGTATTTCAATGCAACTTAATGAACCGACTAAAAACAAAGGCTGAATGTACTGTCTATATTTTGAGGGAAACGCACTGTCTATTATTTAATTTGATCAGGGCAGGGCAGGGCAGGGCAGGGCAGCACATACAAACTGCATTTAGTCCAATAAAAATACATGATATTATTAGGGTGATAAATAAAAGGCAGTTGCTCCATGACACAAGAACACTCTCTAGTGGAACAAAAAGCTTACAGCAACTGAAAATCCCAGGCGGTCTCCCATCCAAGTACTAACCAGGCCCGATCCTGCTTAGCTTCCGAGATCTGACTAGATCAGGCGTATTCAGGCTGGTATGGCCATAAGCACAGGAATATCTCTTGGTACACTATATAAAGAAATGAACAACATGTATCAGTGATTCGTATTTCCATGCAACTTAATGAACCGACTAAAAACAAAGGCTGAATGTACTGTCTATATTTTGAGGGAAACACACTGTCTATTATTTAATTTGATCAGGGCAGGGCAGCACATACAAAATGCATTTAGTCCAATAAAAATACATGATATTATTAGGGTGATAAATAAATGGCAGTAGCTCCATGACACAAGAGCACTCTCTAGTGGAACAAAAAGCTTACAGCACATGGTATTCCCAGGCGGTCTCCCATCCAAGTACTAACCAGGCCCAATCCTGCTTAGCTTCTGAGATCAGGCATATATTTTATTTATTTTTATTTTTTTATTTATTTTTTATTATCAAAAAATTCAATTTTTTACAATATTTACAGTACAATATTACAAAGAACAATACAGAAGACACTAGCCTAACATAGGCAGGTGAACAATTCACCCCCTATCAAATCAAAGAACCCAAAGAAATAAAAATACAAAAAAAACTAGTATACAAAAAAAAACAGACATGACTAAGACATAACAAATTCCACCCAAAAAATAGTCAGATTAAAAGCAACCCCCTATCAAATTAAAAATAAACAAAGAAAATATTCAAAACAATTCTTTCAAAAATTATAAGTGATTCCTCCACCATCCACCTTTGCAATCAACCCACTCCCCTCAACAAAATGTTCATCAAAATCTTCCATCCCATAATTAAACAACATATCCATGTGTTTACTAAACAGTGATATAAAAATACCCCACACCTTCACCCTCTTCCTGTCAAAAAAACCATAATTCCTCCTACAAAAAATAGCATACCTCACAAAACTCAAAACAATATTCAACAAGCACACATTAACGCCATCACATTTACCAGACACTCCAAATAACACAAGTTCCTCCCACACATACTTTTTCAAGAAATCAATCCCCCAGTTTTTACTTAACATTTCCTTAACTTTACAAAAAATATATTTTAATTCCTCACATTCTATAAACAAATGCATAAGAGTTTCTGGGAAACATCCACATATATCGCATTCCCTTTTTATTTCACAATTAATTTGATGTAACACCACCTTTGTAAATATTCTATTGTGTCTTAATTTAAAATCATTATTTTCACACTCCTTACTATTATATTTTACATTTAAATTTTCCCATATCTTTTTTTCATGCAATTCCGGAAAAACTGTTTTCCAAAATTTTTCAGCAGCCGGCCTTCTATAACATTTTCCCACCATTATTCTATACAATCTTTTCACTGGTATAGTAGATAAATGTACTTTCTTCTTACTGCTACCAATGAACAAATTGGGAAATACAAACAGATTTTCTCTTTCAACTTCACTGTTTATTAAATCCACCCATGCGCTTGGTATACTATTCTTTATCTTGTCATACATATTATTCACTGTTCCCCTTCCCACCTCTTCATCCCATTCCTTGATAATATCAAAAATAGCTTCTTCAGGTAAAAACCCTGGAATTACCTCAAATGTATAATCTTTTATTTGTCGTAGACCTGCACTCCTAAATACTTTATTATACAAAACTTGTTCTTTGTTCTTGATTTTCTCATTCAGAAATATAGGTTGATTCATAATCAGGTCAATATGACCACATTCATAATATACATTAGGCAACAACTCTGCCCATGCATTTAGCACCTCTTTATAAAAATCTGGTACCTTTTCAAACATTTTCCTTTTAAGCCCCATCAATAAACCATTATCTCCACATCCACCACTCTCCTCTAAGTAGACCTTAAAGAAGTGTTTCCAGCCATAATCTTCACTGTCATACAAATATTTCTTTACTGTTTTTATCCTAATAGCTTTTCTTTTGACATCTAAATCTACAAGTTTTAAACCTCCATCCACATAGTCAGCTATCAATGTTTTCTGAGATATTCTAACTCCTTTACCATCCCATATAAAATTAGACACCACATTATTCAATTCATTTAGCACCCACTCAGGCATGTCCAGGACTCCCAAAACATACACAAATTTAGATAATACCAAAGCATTTGCAACAATTACTTTACCTTTTAACTTTAATTTTCTATTTTTCCAGAAATTCAACGTTAGCTTGACTTTATTAAGGATCCCAGTCCAAGTTATATCTTTTGCCTCTTTCTCCTTTACACCAATGTTTACTCCCAGCACTTTAATAAAATCCCTTGCTATCTTGAATGGAATCTCACACTTATTTGCATTGATATCCATAACAAACATTATTTCAGTCTTCTCTATATTAACTTTAGCACCCGATGCCTTACCATATATATCTATGATTCTCATAATGCTTCCAATGCTTCCTATATCCTTCACAGTGCAAGTAGTGTCATCAGCGTACTGATGTACAACACTGATACCACCACCTGGGATTCCGACACCCCTTACCTCTTTATTACTATTTATTAATGTAGCTAACGGTTCTGTAGAAACACTGTACAACAGAGCTGACAAAGGACAGCCCTGCCTTACTGACCTCTCTACAGGGAAAGTATCTGTTAACACTCCGTTACATTTGACACAACTTTTAGCCCCGCTGTACAACAGGTTGATCCAAGATACAAACTTTGGCCCAAAACCAAACCTCTCCATAGTCTGTAATAGGAAGCTATGCTCCACTCTATCAAAAGCTTTGTTAAAATCCAAACTTAATACTATACCGCCTTCATTTTTCATTTGATTAACAACATCTCTAATTGTACAAATTACATCTGCAACATCTCTTCCAGGTATACCGTAGGCTTGTGTTGATGCAATAATACTCCCAATCACCTTTTTCATCCTATTCGCTAACACTTTAGTCAATATCTTATAATCCGAATTTAGAAGACTAATAGGCCTATAATTTTCTAACTTTAATCTACTGCCCCTATTCTTGAATAAGATCGTTAACATACCAGTTGACATAGACTCGGGGATTTCCTTATTCTCTTCCATATAATGAAACACCTTCACTAAAATGGGTGCCAAAATATCTACAAAGACTTTATAGAACTCATTTGTTAAACCATCCAAACCCGGACTTTTATTGCCTTGAGTGTTAACAATTGCTTCCTTGATTTCCATAATCGAAATCTCTTCATCACACATCATTCTATCTACCTGAGATACTTTGGCACTAATTGTATCCAACACTTTTTCAACACACACTTTATCTACATCATTCTTTTTGTAAAGATTTCTGTAAAAGGATTCAACTGTATCTAAGATCTCAACAAAATCGTTTACCTTTACACCTTTTTCATCTTCCAACTCTACAATGTAACTCTTAGTTTGTTTTCTTTTTTCAAGCCCCAAAATAAAGGATGTACATTTCTCTCCCTCCAAAGCGTACTGTGCCCTACTCCTAACAATAGCACCCAAACATTTCTTTTTTTCATAACGACCCAGCTCTGCATGGATTTTCAAATAGTTCACAACATCATAGTCCGGATCAGTATCAGCCTTTTCAAGTTCATGCAACATCCTATTTCTAAGCATTGTTTCCTTCTGCTTATCTAACCGGTTGTGATTTCTAGCATACCTAATACTCCTGTTTTTTTACTTTTCCTTTCACTTCCTCCCACCATAAACACACATTCTCTTTTAACAGTACATTAGACATTTCATCATTAATACATTCAACAATTTCATTTCTATATCCTTCCTCCTTTAACAGACTGGCATTTAAACACCAGACACCTCCCCCTCTCCTCTCCACACCAAAACCCATTTGAAATGACATTACTGCGTGATCACTATATGCTGTAAAGTTATATGACATCTTCTTAACATGCTGCACCAATTCTTGTTTTGCTAGACATAAATCAATTCTGCTTTGTTTTAATTCCTTTAGCACCACCTGCCTTCTAGAAAACACTATTCTGTTTGGATTTTCAGCCCTCCATATATCTACTAGATTCTCCTCATTCATAAGTTTCCATAATGCATTTCTAGAAGAGTCATATCTGAATCTAGCACAACTAGAGGCATCCATTCTACTACACCTCACATTAAAGTCTCCTATCAATATACAGTTTTCTGAGCACAGTGTTTTTAAGTTGTGAAACATTTCTCTCCTTTCAGATTCAATGTTTGAAGCATAAACATTGATTAAACGAAAAACTACATTTTGCACTTCAAATTCAATTGCAATAAGTCTGCCATCATTGTCAGCATATATTTGTTTTACATTTTGAACCACATCGTTTTTTATCAAAATAGCCACACCACATGTTTTATCACTTCCATGACTACAAAAAATTAAATCAGACCATTTACTCTTAATCTCCTGTATTTTGGAATCTGTCCAATTGGTCTCTTGAAAACACAACATGTCTGCCTTAACAGACACTAAAACCTGCTCAAATTTGCTCATGTTTCTCAAACTGTTACCATTTAGGGATGCGACTGTAATCATTATTAATGTGTGCAGAGGTATAATCAGAGCAAAACAAGTCCTTTCAAAACCTACTTTTTCTTTTTTCCAAATCCCATCATCTCCCTAGTTTTCGACAATGACCTCTTATTTTTTGCAAACAACTAATGATCCTCACTATCTATTTCATCCTCCGTCTCCTGATTTGGAGCGGCAGGGAAGCCTTTTGAAAAGTGCGCTTTAACAGTGCCAGTGACTTCAGTGGACCCAGCTCGCTCTTTGGTGTAATTTTTACACACGCTTGAAACTGGCTCAGGCACCTGAGAAGCACCTTGCACCATCTCTACCTGTGTATGTATTTCACCCATCATGTGCTGCTGTTCCACCTTGTCAGCAGCAGAGACCAAAACTGCGTCTCGTGTTTTGCCAGAAGACATTACAGGCTCTTCAGGCATATCTGCCACTGTCTCTGAAGTCACACTCCCCATGTCACTCTCTTTTTCTCCCTCCATAGACACACTCCCCTCATCTTCCTCCGAAGTGAGGTCCATTGTTTGCAAAAGTAAGTGATCCTTTCCCTTCTTACAGCTACATCTAACTTTCGGTCTGTCACACATTTCACACACATTACCTATGTTCAAACATTCTCTGGCATAATGCCCTTGTTCACTACATTTATGGCAAGTGAATTCTGGACATTCCTTAAGTATGTGCCCCGGCTGAATACATAGTCTACATACCTTCACTTGATTGTCATGGATTACACGAAAATATTCAAATGGAGGCTGGTATGGCCGTAAGCGAGGGAACAACTCTTGGTACACTATATAAAGTCAATGTGTCACTCACTCTGAAAGGGACACAGAAACGTATCCACTTTGTGACACAAACTGAAGAAGCTCAACCCTTGCTTACATTTCCAATATATATATATATATATATATATATATATATATATATATATATATATTTGAGTCTTGTTGGGGGGGGGGGGGGAAGAGGGCATATCCTATGTTGATTTATGACAAGTTCATTGACTAGGGCCCTATAAAATAGGCGTTGCGGACCGAATCACGGAATCCAGACATTAAACCGAAATTCAACAATATTCAAACATTTATTGAACTTAGTAAGAAATCAACTAAAACTATTCAACGTGTTAGAAAACGCATTAATTTGCCCAAGTCAATCATAAGACATGAACAAAATGCATCAGTGATTCGTATTTCCATGAACTTTCTGAAACGGCACAGGAATGCCCCTGTCTGTGTGCATGTGTGCGGTGCGCGCGTATATCTACACTTTGTGTAGCCGTTAGCGATGATGCTAATGATAACCTTCTTCTGGTAGGGAAGGAATGGCTTTCTCCAAAACCTTTGCAAGTAAATGTTAACTACAAAGTAGCCTATGCCTGCCTGGCAGAATTATACCGTGATCATTTGCATCACTCCAGTGGCCATTTGTTCTACAGCAACACCGCTTAACCAAACAAAGGTCTCTTCCTGGTGCACGCTTGCATTTAAGGGTAACTACACCCCAAAATCTAAATGTCTTACATTTTTCCCAGACCTCACAAATGGTCACCTGATAGGGTTTAAACATTGTTGTGGACATAGAACATCCAATTGTGCTGTTTTGCTATTAAAAAGGTGTACTTTTGAGAGCGAAAACCTGCCAAAACAGGGACAAACGGTCAACGGGGAAATCTAAACGGTGAAAAGGGAACTTGGGAATTAACAGAATCAGGCAAAACATTGAAGGGATTTTATAGTGCCCTAATGGACTACAGACATTGACTGTCTCCTAGACTAAAAACAAAGTCTGCATGTACTGCCTATATTTTGAGGGAAACGCACTGTCCATTATTTGATTTGATCAGGGCAGGGCAGCACACACAAACTGCATTTAGTCCAATAACAATCCATGATATTATTAGGGTGATAAATAAAAGGCAGTTGCTCCATGACACAAGAGCACGCTCTACTGGGACAAAAAGCTTACAGCACCTGGTATTCCCAGGCGGTCTCCCATCCAAGTACTAACCAGGCCCGACCCTGCTTAGCTTCCGAGATCGGACG
>NC_140021.1:37926093-37941093 GCF_964263955.1 Coregonus lavaretus
TTGAGGGAAACGCACTGTCCATTATTTGATTTGATCAGGGCAGGGCAGCACACACAAACTGCATTTAGTCCAATAACAATCCATGATATTATTAGGGTGATAAATAAAAGGCAGTTGCTCCATGACACAAGAGCACGCTCTACTGGGACAAAAAGCTTACAGCACCTGGTATTCCCAGGCGGTCTCCCATCCAAGTACTAACCAGGCCCAACGCTGCTTAGCTTCCGAGATCGGACGAGATCGGGCGTATTTTTTTTTTTTTTTTTTTTTTTTTTTCTCTTTTTATTATCAAAAAATTCAATTTTTTACAATATTTACAGTACAATATTACAATGAACAATACAGCAGACACTATCCTAACATAGGCAGGTGAACAATTCACCCCCTATCAAATCAAAGAACCCAAAGAAATAAAAATACAGAAAAAACTCAGACATGACTAAGACATAACAAATTCCACCCACAAAATAGGCAGATAAAAGCCACCCCCTATCAAAAAAAATAAACAAAGAAAATATTCAAAATAATTCTTTCAAAAAAATCTAATATAGACATTAGACATACTCCATTTCAGAAGTTAACCCTAACTCCCCCTCCTCCCTCCTCCATAGACACTAAAGTACTCCCCTTTATAAACATACTTTCAAATTTCTCTAGTTTTGCATTATACATTAATTCCACCTGCTTTCTTAAACCTGCTTTAAAGATTACCCAGACATTCACCTTTTTCCCTTCAAAATGTTTCATATTCCTTCTACAGTAAATTGCATACCTCACAAAACTCAAAACAATATTCAACAGGTACACATTCACACCCAAACATTTCCCCATTACTCCAAATAATATTAACCTATCCCATACAAAACTTTCTAAAAACTCTTTTCTCCAGTGCCTCCACAGCAAAATTTTTACTTCCTTAAAAAAAACCTGTCAGACTTGGACATTCAACAAATAAATGCAACAAAGACTCTGGCTTCATCATACACACGTCACATTCCCGCCTTACATCGCGGTTTATCTGATGTAAAATAATGTTTGTGTATATACGATTATGCCGTATCATAAAATCCATGTTCTCACAATTTCGTTTATTCCCAAACAAAACCAAATTCTCCCACATCAAAGAAACATCCAAATCAATAAACATTTTTTCCCACATCCTCTCAGCCGCAGGCCTCACACACACAGACTTCAACATACACTTGTACAATCTTTTCTGTGTTACTTTTGATAAAACTTGTTTCCCCGATCCTTTACCCACATAGAGACTTGGCAGCACATACAAGTCCTCATATTCCCCCTCCCCATTTATCACTTTTATCCACTCACCCGGAATGCATAATTTAATTCTTTCGTATATCTGCAATACTAATTTTCTCTCCACTGTATCATCAACCTCCCACACAGTATCCAGAATTGCCTGCCCCCTTAAAAACCCCGGTATAACCTCGTAAAGAAAATCTTTTACCAATATTAACCCAGCCTTCATGAACATTTTGTTGTACAGCACCTTCCCCCCACTCTCTATTTTCGGATTCAAAAACACAGGCTGATTAAATATGTTGTCCTTATTTGTACATGTGTACTCAATCTTAGGAAGAAATTCCCCCCATGCCAAGAACACCTCTTTATAGAACTCAGGCAAACCCTCCAACATATCCTTCTTCCATGACATCAATAATCCACTTTCTTCACAACCCCCACTTCTGTACAAAAAATGTTTAAAAAACCTTTTCCATCCATAATCTACCTCCCCATATAAGTATTTTTGCACAGTTTTTATTCTCATTGCTTTTCTCTTCACATCCAAATCCACCAATTTCAACCCCCCATCCTTTAAATCCGAGATAAGAGTTGCCCTTGCAATCCTAGTCCCCTTCCCCTCCCATAGGAAATCTGTAACCAAACCATTGAATTCTTTTAACACCCATTGTGGCATATCCAACGAACCTAGAACATAGATACATTTGGATGCCACCAAAGAATTAATCACCACCACCTTCCCCCTCAAGAACAGTTTTCTTGCCTTCCAATAAGATAGAGTATGTTTTATTTTATTCAAAACCCCAGTCCATGTCTCATCTCTCGTCCCTTCTTTATCCACCCCCAAAACCACCCCTAAAGTCTTTATATAACCTTCAGCCTTTTTGAAAGGGAATCCACAGTCCACTTTTTCATCTATCCCCACATACATTATTTCAGATTTTTCAACATTAAGTTTTGCCCCTGATGCCTTGCCATATACCTCAAAACACTCCATTACATTCTTCACACTTTCAACATCTATCACAGTACATGTAGTATCATCCGCATATTGCTGTATAACACTCTCCCCCCCATCCGGTATCCGTATACCTCGAATTAATTTGTTTGCTTTAATCATTACTGCAAGCGGCTCCACCGATAAACTATAAAGAGCAGCTGATAACGGACATCCCTGCCTAACAGATCTCTCCAGAGGAAAAGAATCTGTTAAAATCCCATTACATTTTACTCTGCTCCTTGCATTTCCATTCAATAATCTAATCCAACCTATCATTCTTTCACCAAACCCAAATTTCCCAAGTGTACGCAGTAAAAAGGAATGATCAACTCTATCAAAAGCCTTATTTAGATCCAAACTCATCACAAACCCCCCTTCCTCCCCCATATGCTTTATCACATCCCTTATTGTTCCCACTGTGTCAGAAATATCCCTCCCTGGTACACTATATCCTTGTGTCTCTGCTATTACTCCTCCCATAACTTTTTTAACTCTATTAGCTAAGACCTTGGCTAAGATCTTATAATCACAATTTAAAAGTGTCAATGGTCTATAATTATCCAAATTTACACGACTCCCTTTATTTTTATACAGTATGGTTAAAACTCCTGTGGCCAGCGAATCTGGCACCACTTGAGTCTTTTCAATATATTCATACAGTTTTCTTAAAATTGGAGCCAACAAATCTGCAAAAGATTTATAAAATTCCGCAGTTAGGCCATCAGACCCCGGACTCCTATTGCAATTAGCATCTAATATGGCCTCCTTAATGTCAGTTAGACTCATATCTTCATCACACATGTTTTTTTCCCCTTCTGTTAACTTAGTATCCACGTGTTCAAGCACCTTATCCATACAGGAATCATTAACCTCTTCTTTTTTAAATAAGCATTCATAATATCTCTCGACCGTATCCAGAATCCCCACCAAATCATTAACCTTTTCCCCTTTATCATTAATTAACTCCGTAATATAAATCTTCTCTTGTCTTCTTTTTTCTAAATTCAAGAAAAATGAAGTACACCTTTCCCCCTCTATCGCATATTGCACTCTACTCCTTACAATCGCCGCATTACATTTCTTCTTCTCATATTCATCAAGTGCATCCTTAGCCAGTAAATAATCCTCCACCCCATGACCTTCATCCTTTTCTATACACTCAACTTCATGTTTAACCTTCTTACGTAGTTCCCTCTCCTTCTTTTTCAAAAAATAATTCCTCTTAACAGCATATTTTATAGTCAATTCCTTACATTTGGTTTTCAGCTCCTCCCACCACAACCCCATATTCACCTCCATTAACTGTTGTCTTTTGGCCTTCCCAATACATTCTGATATCATCTCAATATAATTTTCCTCCTCTAGCAAGCTATTATTTAAACACCACAGCCCACCAGATTTAGTATGTGCCCTTACTCCACAAGAAAATACCACCGCCGCATGATCACTAAAAGCTGTAAAAACATACTTAATTTCTTTCATAAAATTCCTTAAACCCTCATTTACTAAAACCAGATCTATTCGCGTCTGTTTCAACTCCCCTAAAACCACCTGCCTTCTAGAAATTCCTCTCTTGTTCGGATTCTCCTCCCTCCATATATCAATCAAACTGTTTTCAACCATAATCTTCCTTAAGACCCCCCTAGATACGTCATTTCTAAAAATAGCTCCCCTTTTCATATCTAATCTATTCATTTTAACATTAAAATCCCCTACTAAAATACAGTTACCCTTGCACCATTTCCCTAATTCTAAAAATAAATTCTTTCGCTCTATCTCATTATTCGGCGCATAAATATTTATAATCCTAAAAACCCTATTCATATATTCAAAATCCAAAATTAAAATCCTCCCATTATTATCATTATATATCTTCTTCACATTTTCCACTACATCCTTCCTTAATAAAATTGCGACCCCACTTGAATTTCCCCTGCCATTGTTAACATAAATAAAATCCCTCCATATTTTTTTTACTTCTAAAACACATGCATTATCCCAGTGCGTCTCTTGAATACATAAAATATCTGAATTCTTCATTTGTACTATTCTATTAAATTTTCCCATTGTTCTCAACCCATTTGCATTTATTGACATTATATTTACCATTCTAATAAATAATAGAATAATAAAATATAATTTCATTATCCTCTACCTGTTATCCAGTTTCTTTCCTCTTCCACCCTTTCTCTCCCCCTCTTCCCCCGGCTTTCCTCTTCCTGTATCCTTCCCTCGTTCTTTCAATCTTTTCTCCATCGTCCGTGTCCGATATCTCCTCCAAGTCCATGTTATCCATCCAACTCAACTTCTTGTCACCCTCATCCGTTGTGCTCCCCATGTTCATCTCCGTCTCTGGTATTGTCATCGTTGTGCTCCCCGTGTTCATCTCCGTCTCATTTATAGCCGTCGTTGTCGTTTCTGTTATTGTTCTCAAACTCGAACCTCTCTCCATTTCTTCACCCCCCGAGGTACTTGTTAGTACTGGGCTATCCCCCAAAACCTGTGAGTCCCCCGTGCTTCCCCCCAGTCCACTCCCCCCCTCCTCCTGAAAACTCCCTCTTCTTATTTCTGAGTCCATACTACTCCCAATTTCATTCATCTTCTGGTCCTTCTCCCTTCTTCCTTCCTCCGTCTCTCCACTCTCCACCACGTCCTCTCCTCCATCTTCTTCTCCTTCTTGCGACAATACAACTTCTTCCTCGAATAGTGCTTGACTCCCCTCTTCAGCCTTATCCTCTCCACAGTTGCACTCCGCCAATCTCTTTCTGCATCCACCACAGAAATTCCTTTCCCTCTCTCCAACACATTCTCTCACATAGTGTCCTTGCTTGCCACATTTGAAACACTTAAATTCAGGGCAGTCTTTAACTATGTGCCCGGGTTGAATACACAACCGACACACTCTGACCTGATTGTCATGAAGGACCCTAAAATATTCTGCTCCCTCCAACGTCTCAATTCTTGTAGAGTAAGGCAATGATGTCACTTTTTCTGTGAACTTGACTTTGCAGAATCGTGTCCCATCAGCCACCTCCGTTCCTGGCCAAACTCTCCTCCTTATCTCCGAAACGGCTTCCACTCCCCATCTAATCAGCTTGTCCAGTATCTCACTATCTTCTACATATACTGGGAGATTCATAAAAGACACCACCAATTCCTTCACATTAACATCTCTCGCCACAATCCTGGTGTCCTTTATCCGTATTCCATCCATTAAACGTTCTTTTCCTTTTCCATTTCTCATCGTAATTTCATACTTCTTTTCTCCTTTCATTCGGCATCCCACCACCTCTCCACACGCCTCCTTAATTGCTCGTAGTAGTTCCATTGTCGTCACCTTGTCATCTCCTTCCAACTCAATTGCCACCGTGTATTCTTTGCCATATTTCCTTCCTTCTTTATCTTCATTTTTCTTCCGTTTCGCCCTTTCATTGTCTTTGTCCATTCCGTTTGTCGTTTCCATGTTGTCCGTCATAGTGCTTCAAAAAAACTCTCCCCCAAGCAGAAAAACTGCAAGGGGGAAAAACTAAAACAAAAAATATATTTCGAAATCCAATTAATTAACAAAAATAGCTCTCTCACAAACACTCTTCAGCAAACACTCACTCACAGCTCAAACCTCGCACCTGTCGTCACTTCTCCAATCAGGATGGGCGTATTCAGGCTGGTATAGCCGTAAGCGAGAGAACAACTCTTGGTACACTATATAAAGTCAATGTGTCACTCACTCTGAAAGGGACACAGAAACGTATCCACTTTGTGACACAAACTGAAGAAGCTCAACCCTTGCTTACATTTCCAATATATATATATATATATATATATATATATATATATATATTTGAGTCTTGTTGGGGGGGGGGGGGGGGGGGAGGGCATATCCTATGTTGATTTATGACAAGTTCATTGACTAGGGCCCTATAAAATAGGTGTTGCGGACCGAATCACGGAATCCAGACATTAAACCGAAATTCAACAATATTCAAAAATGTATTGAACTTAGTAAGAAATCAACTAAATCTATTCAACTTGTTAGAAAACGCATTCATTTGCCCAAGTCAATCATAAGACATGAACAAAATGCATCAGTGATTCGTATTTCTATGAACTTTCTGGCACGGCACAGGAATGCCCCTGTCTGTGTGCATGTGTGCGGTGCGCGCGTATGTCTACACTTTGTGTAGCCGTTAGCGATGATGCTAATGATAACCTTCTTCTGGTAGGGAAGGAATGGCTTTCTCCAAAACCTTCGCAAGTAATTTTAACTACAAAGTAGCCTATGCCTGCCTGGCAGAATTATACCGTGATCATTTGCATCACTCCAGTGGCCATTTGTTCTACAGCAACACCGCTTAACCAAACAAAGGTCTCTTCCTGGTGCACGCTTGCATTTAAGGGTAACTACACCCCAAAATCTAAATGTCTTACATTTTTCCCAGACCTCACAAATGGTCACCTGATAGGGTTTAAACATTGTTGTGGACATAGAACATCCAATTGTGCTGTTTTGCTATTAAAAAGGTGTACTTTTGAGAGCGAAAACCTGCCAAAACAGGGACAAACGGTCAACGGGGAAATCTAAACGGAGAAAAGGGAACTTGGGAATTAACGGAATCAGGCAAAACATTGAAGGGATTTTATAGTGCCCTAATGGACTACAGACATTGACTGTCTCCTAGACTAAAAACAAAGGCTGCATGTACTGCCTATATTTTGAGGGAAACGCACTGTCCATTATTTGATTTGATCAGGGCAGGGCAGCACACACAAACTGCATTTAGTCCAATAACAATCCATGATATTATTAGGGTGATAAATAAAAGGCAGTTGCTCCATGACACAAGAGCACGCTCTACTGGGACAAAAAGCTTACAGCACCTGGTATTCCCAGGCGGTCTCCCATCCAAGTACTAACCAGGCCCAACCCTGCTTAGCTTCCGAGATCGGACGAGATCGGGCGTATTCAGGCTGGTATGGCCGTAAGCGAGGGAACAACTCTTGGTACACTATATAAAGTCAATGTGTCACTCACTCTGAAAGGGACACAGAAACGTATCCACTTTGTGACACAAACTGAAGAAGCTCAACCCTTGCTTACATTTCCAATATATATATATATATATATATATATATATATATATATATATATATATATATATATATTAGATATTTGAGTCTTGTGGGGGGGGGGGGGGGGCATATCCTATGTTGATTTATGACAAGTTCATTGACTAGGGCCCTATAAAATAGGCGTTGCGGACCGGATCACGGAATCCAGACATTAAACCGAAATTCAACAATATTCAAACATTTATTGAACTTAGTAAGAAATCAACTAAATCCATTCAACTTGTTAGAAAACGCATTCATTTGCCCAAGTCAATCATAAGACATGAACAAAATGCATCAGTGATTCGTATTTCCATGAACTTTCTGGCACGGCACAGGAATGCCCCTGTCTGTGTGCATGTGTGCGGTGCGCGAGTATGTCTACACTTTGTGTAGCCGTTAGCGATGATGCTAATGATAACCTTCTTCTGGTAGGGAAGGAATGGCTTTCCCCAAAACCTTCGCAAGTAAATGTTAACTACAAAGTAGCCTATGCCTGCCTGGCAGAATTATACCGTGATCATTTGCATCACTCCAGTGGCCATTTGTTGTACAGCAACACCGCTTAACCAAACAAAGGTCTCTTCCTGGTGCACGCTTGCATTTAAGGGTAACTACACCCCAAAATCTAAATGTCTTACATTTTTCCCAGACCTCACAAATGGTCACCTGATAGGGTTTAAACATTGTTGTGGACATAGAACATCCAATTGTGCTGTTTTGCTATTAAAAAGGTGTACTTTTGAGAGCGAAAACCTGCCAAAACAGGGACAAACGGTCAACAGGGAAATCTAAACGGAGAAAAGGGAACTTGGGAATTAACGGAATCAGGCAAAACATTGAAGGGATTTTATAGTGCCCTAATGGACTACAGACATTGACTGTCTTCTAGACTAAAAACAAAGGCTGCATGTACTGCCTATATTTTGAGGGAAACGCACTGTCCATTATTTGATTTGATCAGGGCAGGGCAGCACCCACAAACTGCATTTAGTCCAATAACAATCCATGATATTATTAGGGTGATAAATAAAAGGCAGTTGCTCCATGACACAAGAGCACGCTCTACTGGGACAAAAAGCTTACAGCACCTGGTATTCCCAGGCGGTCTCCCATCCAAGTACTAACCAGGCCCGACCCTAATTAGCTTCCGAGATCGGACGAGATCAGGCGTATTTTTTTTTTAATTTTTTTTTTTTATTATCAAAAAATTCAATTTTTTACAATATTTACAGTACAATATTACAAAGAACAATACAGAAGACACTAGCCTAACATAGGCAGGTGAACAATTCACCCCCTATCAAATCAAAGAACCCAAAGAAATAAAAATACAAAAAAAACTATTATACAAAAAAAACCAGACATGACTAAGACATAACAAAATCCACCCACAAAATAGGCAGATAAAAGCCACCCCCTATCAAATAAAAATAAACAAAGAAAATATTCAAAATAATTCTTTCAAAAATTATAAGTGATTCCTCCACCATCCACCTTTGCAATCAACCCACACCCCTCAACAAAATGTTCATCAAAATCTTCCATCCCATAATTAAACAACATATCCATGTGTTTACTAAACAGTGATATAAAAATACCCCACACCTTCACCCTCTTCCTGTCAAAAAAACCATAATTCCTCCTACAAAAAATAGCATACCTCACAAAACTCAAAACAATATTCAACAAGCACACATTAACGCCATCACATTTACCAGACACTCCAAATAACACAAGTTCCTCCCACACATATTTTTTCAAGAAATCACCCCCCCAGTTTTTACTTAACATTTCCTTAACTTTACAAAACATATCTTTTAATTCCTCACATTCTATAAACAAATGCATAAGCGTTTCTGGGAAACATCCACATACAGTGGGGGAAAAAAGTATTTAGTCAGCCACCAATTGTGCAAGTTCTCCCACTTAAAAAGATGAGAGAGGCCTGTAAATTTCATCATAGGTACACGTCAACTATGACAGACAAATTGAGAAAAAAAAATCCAGAAAATCACATTGTAGGATTTTTAATGAATTTCTTTGCAAATTATGGTGGAAAATAAGTATTTGGTCACCTACAAACAAGCAAGATTTCTGGCTCTCACAGACCTGTAACTTCTTCTTTAAGAGGCTCCTCTGTCCTCCACTCGTTACCTGTATTAATGGCACCTGTTTGAACTTGTTATCAGTATAAAAGACACCTGTCCACAACCTCAAACAGTCACACTCCAAACTCCACTATGGCCAAGACCAAAGAGCTGTCAAAGGACACCAGAAACAAAATTGTAGACCTGCACCAGGCTGGGAAGACTGAATCTGCAATAGGTAAGCAGCTTGGTTTGAAGAAATCAACTGTGGGAGCAATTATTAGGAAATGGAAGACATACAAGACCACTGATAATCTCCCTCGATCTGGGGCTCCACGCAAGATCTCACCCCGTGGGGTCAAAATGATCACAAGAACGGTGAGCAAAAATCCCAGAACCACACGGGGGGACCTAGTGAATGACCTGCAGAGAGCTGGGACCAAAGTAACAAAGCCTACCATCAGTAACACACTACGCCACCAGGGACTCAAATCCTGCAGTGCCAGACGTGTCCCCCTGCTTAAGCCAGTACATGTCCAGGCCCGTCTGAAGTTTGCTAGAGTGCATTTGGATGATCCAGAAGAGGATTGGGAGAATGTCATATGGTCAGATGAAACCAAAATATAACTTTTTGGTAAAAACTCAACTCGTCGTGTTTGGAGGACAAAGAATGCTGAGTTGCATCCAAAGAACACCATACCTACTGTGAAGCATGGGGGTGGAAACATCATGCTTTGGGGCTGTTTTTCTGCAAAGGGACCAGGACGACTGATCCGTGTAAAGGAAAGAATGAATGGGGCCATGTATCGTGAGATTTTGAGTGGAAAACCTCCTTCCATCAGCAAGGGCATTGAAGATGAAACGTGGCTGGGTCTTTCAGCATGACAATGATCCCAAACCCACCGCCCGGGCAACGAAGGAGTGGCTTCGTAAGAAGCATTTCAAGGTCCTGGAGTGGCCTAGCCAGTCTCCAGATCTCAACCCCATAGAAAATCTTTGGAGGGAGTTGAAAGTCCGTGTTGCCCAGCGACAGCCCCAAAACATCACTGCTCTAGAGGAGATCTGCATGGAGGAATGGGCCAAAATACCAGCAACAGTGTGTGAAAACCTTGTGAAGACTTACAGAAAACGTTTGACCTGTGTCATTGCCAACAAAGGGTATATAACAAAGTATTGAGAAACTTTTGTTATTGACCAAATACTTATTTTCCACCATAATTTGCAAATAAATTCATTAAAGATCCTACAATGTGATTTTCTGGATTTTTTCTTCTCATTTTGTCTGTCATAGTTGACATGTACGTATGATGAAAATTACAGGCCTCTCTCATCTTTTTAAGTGGGAGAACTTGCACAATTGGTGGTTGACTAAATACTTTTTTCCCCCACTGTATATTGCATTCCCTTTTTACTTCACAATTAATTTGATGTAACACCACCTTTGTAAATATTCTATTGTGTCTTAACTTAAAATCATTATTTTCACACTCCTTACTATTATATTTTACATTTAAATTTTCCCATATCTTTTTTTCATCCAATTCTGGAAAAACTGTTTTCCAAAATGTTTCAGCAGCCGGCCTTCTATAACATTTTCCTACCATTATTCTATACAATATTTTCACTGGTATAGTAGATAAATGTACTTTCTTCTCACTGCTACCAATGAACAAATTAGGAAATACAAACAGATTTTCTCTTTCAACCTCACTATTTATTAAATCCACCCATGCGCTTGGTATGCTATTCTTTATCTTGTCATACATATTATTCACTGTTCCCCTTCCCACCTCTTCATCCCATTCCTTGATAATATCAAAAATAGCTTCTTCAGGTAAAAACCCTGGAATTACCTCATAGGTATAATCTTTTATTTGTCGTAGACCTGCACTCCTAAATACTTTATTATACAAAACTTGTTCTTTGTTCTTGATTTTCTCATTCAGAAATATAGGTTGATTCATAATCAGGTCAATATGACCACATTCATAATATACATTAGGCAACAACTCTGCCCATGCATTTAGCACCTCTTTATAAAAATCTGGTACCTTTTCAAACATTTTCCTTTTAAGCCCCATCAATAAACCATTATCTCCACATCCACCACTCTCCTCTAAGTAGACCTTAAAGAAGTGTTTCCAGCCATAATCTTCACTGTCATACAAATATTTCTTTACTGTTTTTATCCTAATAGCTTTTCTTTTGACATCTAAATCTACAAGTTTTAAACCTCCATCCACATAGTCAGCTATCAATGTTTTCTGAGATATTCTAACACCTTTACCATCCCATATAAAATTAGACACCACCTTATTTAATTCATTTAGCACCCACTCAGGCATGTCCAGGACTCCCAAAACATACACAAATTTAGATAATACCGAAGCATTTGCAACAATTACTTTACCTTTTAACCTTAATTTTCTATTTTTCCAGAAATTTAACGTTAGCTTGACTTTATTAAGGATCCCAGTCCAAGTTATATCTTTTGCCTCTTTCTCCTTTACACCAATGTTTACTCCCAGCACTTTAATAAAATCCCTTGCTATCTTGAATGGAATCTCACACTTATTTGCATCGATATCCCCAACAAACATTATTTCAGTCTTCTCTATATTAACTTTAGCGCCCGATGCCTTACCATATATATCTATGATTCTCATAATGCTTCCAATGCTTCCTATATCTTTCACAGTGCAAGTAGTGTCATCAGCGTACTGATGTACAACACTGATACCACCACCTGGGATTCCGACACCCCTTACCTCTTTATTACTATTTATTAAAGTAGCTAACGGTTCTGTAGAAATACTGTACAACAGAGCTGACAAAGGACAGCCCTGCCTTACTGACCTCTCTACAGGAAAAGTATCTGTTACCACTCCGTTACATTTGACACAACTTTTAGCCCCGCTGTACAACAGGTTGATCCAAGCTACAAACTTTGGCCCAAAACCAAACCTCTCCATAGTCTGTAATAGGAAGCTATGCTCCACTCTATCAAAGGCTTTGTTAAAATCCAAACTTAATACTATACCGCCTTCATTTTTCATTTGATTAACAACATCTCTAATTGTACAAATTACATCTGCAACATCTCTTCCAGGTATACCGTAGGCTTGTGTTGATGCAATAATACTCCCAATCACCTTTTTCATCCTATTCGCTAACACTTTAGTCAATATCTTATAATCGGAATTTAGAAGACTAATAGGCCTATAATTTTCTAACTTGAATCTACTGCCCCTATTCTTGAATAAAATCGTTAACATACCAGTTGACATAGACTCAGGGATTTCCTTATTCTCTTCCATATAATGAAACACCTTCCCTAAAATGGGTGCCAAAATATCTACAAAGACTTTATAGAACTCATTTGTTAAACCATCCAAACCCGGACTTTTATTGCCTTGAGTGTTAACAATTGCTTCCTTGATTTCCATAATCGAAATCTCTTCATCACACATCATTCTATCTATCTGAGATACTTTGGCACTAATTGTATCCAGCACTTTTTCAACACATACTTTATCTACATCATTCTTTTTGTAAAGATTTCTGTAAAAGGATTCAACTGTATCTAAGATCTCAACAAAATCGTTTACCTTTACACCTTTTTCATTTTCCAACTCTACAATGTAACTCTTAGTTTGTTTTCTTTTTTCAAGCCCCAAAAAAAAGGATGTACATTTCTCTCCCTCCAAAGCGTACTGTGCCCTACTCCTAACAATAGCACCCAAACATTTCTTTTTTTCATAACGACCCAGCTCTGCATGGATTTTCAAATAATTCACAACATCATAATCTGGATCAGTATCAGCCTTTTCAAGTTCATGCAACATCCTATTTCTAAGCATTGTTTCTTTCTGCTTATCTAACCGGTTGTGATTTCTAGCATACCTAATACTCCTGTTTTTTACTTTTCCTTTCACTTCCTCCCACCATAAACACACATTCTCTTTTAACAGTACATTAGACATTTCATCATTAATACATTCAACAATTTCATTTCTATATCCTTCCTCCTTTAACAGACTGGCATTTAAACACCAGACACCTCCCCCTCTCCTCTCCACACCAAAACCCATTTGAAATGACATTACTGCGTGATCACTATATGCTGTAAAGTTATATGACATCTTCTTAACATGCTGCACCAATTCTTGTTTTGCTAGACATAAATCAATTCTGCTTTGTTTTAATTCCTTTAGCACCACCTGCCTTCTAGAAAACACTCTTCTGTTTGGATTTTCAGCCCTCCATATATCTACTAGATTCTCCTCATTCATAAGTTTCCATAATGCATTTCTAGAAGAGTCATATCTGAATCTAGCACAACTAGAGGCATCCATTCTACTACACCTCACATTAAAGTCTCCTATCAATATACAGTTTTCTGAGCACAGTGTTTTTAAGTTGTGAAACATTTCTCTCCTTTCAGATTCAATGTTTGAAGCATAAACATTGATTAAACGAAAAACTACATTTTGCACTTCAAATTCAATTGCAATAAGTCTGCCATCATTGTCAGCATATATTTGTTTTACATTTTGAACCACATCGTTTTTTATCAAAATAGCCACACCACATGTTTTATCACTTCCATGACTACAAAAAATTAAATCAGACCATTTACTCTTAATCTCCTGTATTTTGTAATCTGTCCAATTGGTCTCTTGAAAACACAACATGTCTGCCTTAACAGACACTAAAACCTGCTCAAATTTGCTCATGTTTCTCAAACTGTTACCATTTAGGGATGCGACTGTAATCATTAGTAATGTGTGCAGAGGTATAATCAGAGCAAAACAAGTCCTTTCAAAACCTACTTTTTCTTTTTTCCAAATCCCATCATCTCCCTAGTTTTCGACAATGACCTCTTATTTTTTGCAAACAACTGATGATCCTCACTATCTATTTCATCCTCCGTCTCCTGATTTGGAGCGGCAGGGAAGCCTTTTGAAAAGTGCGCTTTAACAGTGCCAGTGACTTCAGTGGACCCAGCTCGCTCTTTGGTGTCATTTTTACACACGCTTGAAACTGGCTCAGGCACCTGAGAAGCACCTTGCACCATCTCTACCTGTGTATGTATTTCACCCATCATGTGCTGCTGTTCCACCTTGTCAGCAGCAGAGACCAAAACTGCGTCTCGTGTTTTGCCAGAAGACATTACAGGCTCTTCAGGCATATCTGCCACTGTCTCTGAAGTCACACTCCCCATGTCACTCTCTTTTTCTCCTTCCATAAACACACTCCCCTCCTCTTCCTCAGAAGTGAGGTCCATTGTTTGCAAAAGTAAGTGATCTTTTCCCTTCTTACAGCTACATCTAACTTTCGGTCTGTCACACATTTCACACACATTACCTATGTTCAAACATTCTCTGGCATAATGCCCTTGTTCACTACATTTATGGCAAGTGAATTCTGGACATTCCTTAAGTATGTGCCCCGGCTGAATACATAGTCTACATACCTTCACTTGATTGTCATGGATTACACGAAAATATTCAAATCCCTCGACAGTGTTAAATTTGG
>NC_140021.1:37946093-38003593 GCF_964263955.1 Coregonus lavaretus
CATCTTCACATCTCAGCCTATAACGCAGATTATCAGTCCACGTCATAGCTTCTTACATGCTTTTACAGCAACTGGTATTCCAAGGTGGTCCCCCATCCAAGTACTAACCAGCCCTAAACCTGCTTAGCTTCCGAGATCTGACGAGATCGGGCGTATTCAGGCTGGTATGGCCGTAAGCTAGGGAACAACTCTTGGTACACTATATAAAGTCAATGTGTCACTCACTCTGAAAGGGAAACAGAAACGTATCCACTTTGTGACACAAACTGAAGAAGCTCAACCCTTGCTTATATTTCCAATATATATATATATATATATATGTATATATATATATATATATATATATATATATATATATATATATATTTGAGTCTTGTTGGGGGGGGGGGGGGAGGGCATATCCTATGTTGATTTATGACAAGTTCATTGACTAGGGCCCTATAAAATAGGTGTTGCGGACCGAATCACGGAATCCAGACATTAAACCGAAATTCAACAATATTCAAAAATGTATTGAACTTAGTAAGAAATCAACTAAATCTATTCAATTTGTTAGAAAACGCATTCATTTGCCCAAGTCAATCATAAGACATGAACAAAATGCATCAGTGATTCGTATTTCCATGAACTTTCTGGCACGGCACAGGAATGCCCCTGTCTGTGTAAATGTGTGCGGTGCGCGCGTATGTCTACACTTTGTGTAGCCGTTAGCGATGATGCTAATGATAACCTTCTTCTGGTAGGGAAGGAATGGCTTTCTCCAAAACCTTCGCAAGTAAATTTTAACTACAAAGTAGCCTATGCCTGCCTGGCAGAATTATACCGTGATCATTTGCATCACTCCAGTGGCCATTTGTTCTACAGCAACACCGCTTAACCAAACAAAGGTCTCTTCCTGGTGCACGCTTGCATTTAAGGGTAACTACACCCCAAAATCTAAATGTCTTACATTTTTCCCAGACCTCACAAATGGTCACCTGATAGGGTTTAAACATTGTTGTGGACATAGAACATCCAATTGTGCTGTTTTGCTATTAAAAAGGTGTACTTTTGAGAGCGAAAACCTGCCAAAACAGGGACAAACGGTCAACGGGGAAATCTAAACGGAGAAAAGAGAACTTGGGAATTAACGGAATCAGGCAAAACATTGAAGGGATTTTATAGTGCCCTAATGGACTACAGACATTGACTGTCTCCTAGACTAAAAACAAAGGCTGCATGTACTGCCTATATTTTGAGGGAAACGCACTGTCCATTATTTGATTTGATCAGGGCAGGGCAGCACACACAAACTGCATTTAGTCCAATAACAATCCATGATATTATTAGGGTGATAAATAAAAGGCAGTTGCTCCATGACACAAGAGCACGCTCTACTGGGACAAAAAGCTTACAGCACCTGGTATTCCCAGGCGGTCTCCCATCCAAGTACTTTCCAAGTTAACCAGGCCCAACCCTGCTTAGCTTCCGAGATCAGACAAGACTCAAATATCTAATATATATATATATATATAATATATATATATATATATATATATATTGGAAATGTAAGCAAGGGTTGAGCTTCAGAAACGTATCCACTTTGTGACACAAACTGAAGAAGCTCAACCCTTGCTTACATTTCCAATATATATATATATATATATATATATATATATATATATATATATATATATATTAGATATTTGAGTCTTGTGGGGGGGGGGGGGGGCATATCCTATGTTGATTTATGACAAGTTCATTGACTAGGGCCCTATAAAATAGGCGTTGCGGACCGGATCACGGAATCCAGACATTAAACCGAAATTCAACAATATTCAAACATTTATTGAACTTAGTAAGAAATCAACTAAATCCATTCAACTTGTTAGAAAACGCATTCATTTGCCCAAGTCAATCATAAGACATGAACAAAATGCATCAGTGATTCGTATTTCCATGAACTTTCTGGCACGGCACAGGAATGCCCCTGTCTGTGTGCATGTGTGCGGTGCGCGAGTATGTCTACACTTTGTGTAGCCGTTAGCGATGATGCTAATGATAACCTTCTTCTGGTAGGGAAGGAATGGCTTTCCCCAAAACCTTCGCAAGTAAATGTTAACTACAAAGTAGCCTATGCCTGCCTGGCAGAATTATACCGTGATCATTTGCATCACTCCAGTGGCCATTTGTTGTACAGCAACACCGCTTAACCAAACAAAGGTCTCTTCCTGGTGCACGCTTGCATTTAAGGGTAACTACACCCCAAAATCTAAATGTCTTACATTTTTCCCAGACCTCACAAATGGTCACCTGATAGGGTTTAAACATTGTTGTGGACATAGAACATCCAATTGTGCTGTTTTGCTATTAAAAAGGTGTACTTTTGAGAGCGAAAACCTGCCAAAACAGGGGCAAACGGTCAACAGGGAAATCTAAACGGAGAAAAGGGAACTAGGGAATTAACGGAATCAGGCAAAACATTGAAGGGATTTTATAGTGCCCTAATGGACTACAGACATTGACTGTCTTCTAGACTAAAAACAAAGGCTGCATGTACTGCCTATATTTTGAGGGAAACGCACTGTCCATTATTTGATTTGATCTGGGCAGGGCAGCACCCACAAACTGCATTTAGTCCAATAACAATCCATGATATTATTAGGGTGATAAATAAAAGGCAGTTGCTCCATGACACAAGAGCACGCTCTACTGGGACAAAAAGCTTACAGCACCTGGTATTCCCAGGCGGTCTCCCATCCAAGTACTAACCAGGCCCGACCCTAATTAGCTTCCGAGATCGGACGAGATCAGGCGTATTTTTTTTTTTTTTTTTTTTTTTTATTATCAAAAAATTCAATTTTTTACAATATTTACAGTACAATATTACAAAGAACAATACAGAAGACACTAGCCTAACATAGGCAGGTGAACAATTCACCCCCTATCAAATCAAAGAACCCAAAGAAATAAAAATACAAAAAAAACTATTATACAAAAAAAACCAGACATGACTAAGACATAACAAAATCCACCCACAAAATAGGCAGATAAAAGCCACCCCCTATCAAATAAAAATAAACAAAGAAAATATTCAAAATAATTCTTTCAAAAATTATAAGTGATTCCTCCACCATCCACCTTTGCAATCAACCCACACCCCTCAACAAAATGTTCATCAAAATCTTCCATCCCATAATTAAACAACATATCCATGTGTTTACTAAACAGTGATATAAAAATACCCCACACCTTCACCCTCTTCCTGTCAAAAAAACCATAATTCCTCCTACAAAAAATAGCATACCTCACAAAACTCAAAACAATATTCAACAAGCACACATTAACGCCATCACATTTACCAGACACTCCAAATAACACAAGTTCCTCCCACACATACTTTTTCAAGAAATCACCCCCCCAGTTTTTACTTAACATTTCCTTAACTTTACAAAACATATCTTTTAATTCCTCACATTCTATAAACAAATGCATAAGCGTTTCTGGGAAACATCCACATATATCGCATTCCCTTTTTACTTCACAATTAATTTGATGTAACACCACCTTTGTAAATATTCTATTGTGTCTTAACTTAAAATCATTATTTTCACACTCCTTACTATTATATTTTACATTTAAATTTTCCCATATCTTTTTTTCATCCAATTCTGGAAAAACTGTTTTCCAAAATTTTTCAGCAGCCGGCCTTCTATAACATTTTCCTACCATTATTCTATACAATATTTTCACTGGTATAGTAGATAAATGTACTTTCTTCTCACTGCTACCAATGAACAAATTAGGAAATACAAACAGATTTTCTCTTTCAACCTCACTATTTATTAAATCCACCCATGCGCTTGGTATGCTATTCTTTATCTTGTCATACATATTATTCACTGTTCCCCTTCCCACCTCTTCATCCCATTCCTTGATAATATCAAAAATAGCTTCTTCAGGTAAAAACCCTGGAATTACCTCATAGGTATAATCTTTTATTTGTCGTAGACCTGCACTCCTAAATACTTTATTATACAAAACTTGTTCTTTGTTCTTGATTTTCTCATTCAGAAATATAGGTTGATTCATAATCAGGTCAATATGACCACATTCATAATATACATTAGGCAACAACTCTGCCCATGCATTTAGCACCTCTTTATAAAAATCTGGTACCTTTTCAAACATTTTCCTTTTAAGCCCCATCAATAAACCATTATCTCCACATCCACCACTCTCCTCTAAGTAGACCTTAAAGAAGTGTTTCCAGCCATAATCTTCACTGTCATACAAATATTTCTTTACTGTTTTTATCCTAATAGCTTTTCTTTTGACATCTAAATCTACAAGTTTTAAACCTCCATCCACATAGTCAGCTATCAATGTTTTCTGAGATATTCTAACACCTTTACCATCCCATATAAAATTAGACACCACCTTATTTAATTCATTTAGCACCCACTCAGGCATGTCCAGGACTCCCAAAACATACACAAATTTAGATAATACCGAAGCATTTGCAACAATTACTTTACCTTTTAACCTTAATTTTCTATTTTTCCAGAAATTTAACGTTAGCTTGACTTTATTAAGGATCCCAGTCCAAGTTATATCTTTTGCCTCTTTCTCCTTTACACCAATGTTTACTCCCAGCACTTTAATAAAATCCCTTGCTATCTTGAATGGAATCTCACACTTATTTGCATCGATATCCCCAACAAACATTATTTCAGTCTTCTCTATATTAACTTTAGCGCCCGATGCCTTACCATATATATCTATGATTCTCATAATGCTTCCAATGCTTCCTATATCTTTCACAGTGCAAGTAGTGTCATCAGCGTACTGATGTACAACACTGATACCACCACCTGGGATTCCGACACCCCTTACCTCTTTATTACTATTTATTAAAGTAGCTAACGGTTCTGTAGAAATACTGTACAACAGAGCTGACAAAGGACAGCCCTGCCTTACTGACCTCTCTACAGGAAAAGTATCTGTTACCACTCCGTTACATTTGACACAACTTTTAGCCCCGCTGTACAACAGGTTGATCCAAGCTACAAACTTTGGCCCAAAACCAAACCTCTCCATAGTCTGTAATAGGAAGCTATGCTCCACTCTATCAAAGGCTTTGTTAAAATCCAAACTTAATACTATACCGCCTTCATTTTTCATTTGATTAACAACATCTCTAATTGTACAAATTACATCTGCAACATCTCTTCCAGGTATACCGTAGGCTTGTGTTGATGCAATAATACTCCCAATCACCTTTTTCATCCTATTCGCTAACACTTTAGTCAATATCTTATAATCGGAATTTAGAAGACTAATAGGCCTATAATTTTCTAACTTGAATCTACTGCCCCTATTCTTGAATAAAATCGTTAACATACCAGTTGACATAGACTCAGGGATTTCCTTATTCTCTTCCATATAATGAAACACCTTCCCTAAAATGGGTGCCAAAATATCTACAAAGACTTTATAGAACTCATTTGTTAAACCATCCAAACCCGGACTTTTATTGCCTTGAGTGTTAACAATTGCTTCCTTGATTTCCATAATCGAAATCTCTTCATCACACATCATTCTATCTACCTGAGATACTTTGGCACTAATTGTATCCAGCACTTTTTCAACACATACTTTATCTACATCATTCTTTTTGTAAAGATTTCTGTAAAAGGATTCAACTGTATCTAAGATCTCAACAAAATCGTTTACCTTTACACCTTTTTCATTTTCCAACTCTACAATGTAACTCTTAGTTTGTTTTCTTTTTTCAAGCCCCAAAAAAAAGGATGTACATTTCTCTCCCTCCAAAGCGTACTGTGCCCTACTCCTAACAATAGCACCCAAACATTTCTTTTTTTCATAACGACCCAGCTCTGCATGGATTTTCAAATAATTCACAACATCATAATCTGGATCAGTATCAGCCTTTTCAAGTTCATGCAACATCCTATTTCTAAGCATTGTTTCTTTCTGCTTATCTAACCGGTTGTGATTTCTAGCATACCTAATACTCCTGTTTTTTACTTTTCCTTTCACTTCCTCCCACCATAAACACACATTCTCTTTTAACAGTACATTAGACATTTCATCATTAATACATTCAACAATTTCATTTCTATATCCTTCCTCCTTTAACAGACTGGCATTTAAACACCAGACACCTCCCCCTCTCCTCTCCACACCAAAACCCATTTGAAATGACATTACTGCGTGATCACTATATGCTGTAAAGTTATATGACATCTTCTTAACATGCTGCACCAATTCTTGTTTTGCTAGACATAAATCAATTCTGCTTTGTTTTAATTCCTTTAGCACCACCTGCCTTCTAGAAAACACTCTTCTGTTTGGATTTTCAGCCCTCCATATATCTACTAGATTCTCCTCATTCATAAGTTTCCATAATGCATTTCTAGAAGAGTCATATCTGAATCTAGCACAACTAGAGGCATCCATTCTACTACACCTCACATTAAAGTCTCCTATCAATATACAGTTTTCTGAGCACAGTGTTTTTAAGTTGTGAAACATTTCTCTCCTTTCAGATTCAATGTTTGAAGCATAAACATTGATTAAACGAAAAACTACATTTTGCACTTCAAATTCAATTGCAATAAGTCTGCCATCATTGTCAGCATATATTTGTTTTACATTTTGAACCACATCGTTTTTTATCAAAATAGCCACACCACATGTTTTATCACTTCCATGACTACAAAAAATTAAATCAGACCATTTACTCTTAATCTCCTGTATTTTGTAATCTGTCCAATTGGTCTCTTGAAAACACAACATGTCTGCCTTAACAGACACTAAAACCTGCTCAAATTTGCTCATGTTTCTCAAACTGTTACCATTTAGGGATGCGACTGTAATCATTAGTAATGTGTGCAGAGGTATAATCAGAGCAAAACAAGTCCTTTCAAAACCTACTTTTTCTTTTTTCCAAATCCCATCATCTCCCTAGTTTTCGACAATGACCTCTTATTTTTTGCAAACAACTGATGATCCTCACTATCTATTTCATCCTCCGTCTCCTGATTTGGAGCGGCAGGGAAGTCTTTTGAAAAGTGCGCTTTAACAGTGCCAGTGACTTCAGTGGACCCAGCTCGCTCTTTGGTGTCATTTTTACACACGCTTGAAACTGGCTCAGGCACCTGAGAAGCACCTTGCACCATCTCTACCTGTGTATGTATTTCACCCATCATGTGCTGCTGTTCCACCTTGTCAGCAGCAGAGACCAAAACTGCGTCTCGTGTTTTGCCAGAAGACATTACAGGCTCTTCAGGCATATCTGCCACTGTCTCTGAAGTCACACTCCCCATGTCACTCTCTTTTTCTCCTTCCATAAACACACTCCCCTCCTCTTCCTCAGAAGTGAGGTCCATTGTTTGCAAAAGTAAGTGATCTTTTCCCTTCTTACAGCTACATCTAACTTTCGGTCTGTCACACATTTCACACACATTACCTATGTTCAAACATTCTCTGGCATAATGCCCTTGTTCACTACATTTATGGCAAGTGAATTCTGGACATTCCTTAAGTATGTGCCCCGGCTGAATACATAGTCTACATACCTTCACTTGATTGTCATGGATTACACGAAAATATTCAAATCCCTCGACAGTGTTAAATTTGGTAGAATATGGCAAGGATTGCACATTGTCTGTGAACTTCACCTTGCAAAATCTCGTCCCGTCTACAATGTCTGTTCCTGGCCACATCCTCCTCTTGATTGGCGTGGTCGCCTTCACTTTCCAGCCTCTTAGTTTCTCATATATCTCCCCATCTGTAATGTATGCAGGCAAGTTCAAAAAGGACACCACAAGCTCATCGTTCCCTAGCTCTTTAGCCATGATTTGACAGTTCTTTATCTTTAGCCCGTCCATTAGTCTTTCTTTTCCCTTTACATGAGACATTGTTATTTCATACTTATTTCCGTCTCTCATTCTACATCCAAGTATTGTTCCACAAACTTCCCTTATTCCTCTCAGCAATTCCATCGTTGTTATTTTCCCTTCTCCAATTATTTCCACGTTCACCGTCAGTTCCTTCTCATACTTTCTTTTCTTCAGTTCTTCATTTGAAATTCTGATTTCACTGTTGTCCTTTCTCGTCGTCGTTTGTATTCTTGATGTTGACGCCATGTTGTCCATCCGGTTATTTTAATCAATATCCCCCAAACAGCTCACGCCGATGGGGGATAATAACAAAAAAGTTTCAAAGAAAATCAACTACAATCACACACAAACTTTCAAACTTATAAATCAAAAAAAACTCCAAACAAACGATATCCTCTCTCAAGCACTCAGACACCTGCCGCTCATCCACTTCCTGAAATTCCAAAAAGGGGCGTATTCAGGCTGGTATGGCCGTAAGCAAGTGAACAACTCTTGGTACACTATATAAAGTCAATGTGTCACTCACTCTGAAAGGGACACAGAAACGTATCCACTTTGTGACACAAACTGAAGAAGCTCAACCCTTGCTTACATTTCCTATATATATATATATATATATATATATATATATATTTGAGTCTTGTTGGGGGGGGGGGGGGAGAGGGCATATCCTATGTTGATTTATGACAAGTTCATTGACTAGGGCCCTATAAAATAGGCGTTGCGGACCGAATCACGGAATCCAGACATTAAACCGAAATTCAACAATGTTCAAACATTTATTGAACTTAGTAAGAAATCAACTAAATCTATTCAACTTGTTAGAAAACGCATTCATTTGCCCAAGTCAATCATAAGACATGAACAATATGCATCAGTGATTTGTATTTCCATGAACTTTCTGAAACGGCACAGGAATGCCCCTGTCTGTGTGCATGTGTGCGGTGCTCGCATATGTCTACACTTTGTGTAGCCGTTATCGATGATGCTAATGATAACCTTCTTCTGGTAGGGAAGGAATGGCTTTCCCCAAAACCTTCGCAAGTAAATGTTAACTACAAAGTAGCCTATGCCTGCCTGGCAGAATTATACCGTGATCATTTGCATCACTCCAGTGGCCATTTGTTCTACAGAAACACAGCTTAACCAAACTAAGGTCTCTTCCTGGTGCACGCTTGCATTTAAGGGTAACTACACCCCAAAATCTAAATGTCTTACATTTTTCCCAGACCTCACAAATGGTCACCTGATAGGGTTTAAACATTGTTGTGGACATAGAACATCCAATTGTGCTGTTTTGCTATTAAAAAGGTGTACTTTTGAGAGCGAAAACCTGCCAAAACAGGGACAAACGGTCAACGGGGAAATCTAAACGGAGAAAAGGGAACTTGGGAATTAACGGAATCAGGCAAAACATTGAAGGGATTTTATAGTGCCCTAATGGACTACAAACATTGACTGTCTCCTAGACTAAAAACAAAGGCTGCATTTACTGCCTATATTTTGAGGGAAACGCACTGTCCATTATTTGATTTGATCAGGGCAGGGCAGCACACACAAACTGCATTTAGTCCAATAACAATCCATGATATTATTAGGGTGATAAATAAAAGGCAGTTGCTCCATGACACAAGAGCACGCTCTACTGGGACAAAAAGCTTACAGCACCTGGTATTCCCAGGCAGTATCCCATCCAAGTACTAACCAGGCCCGACCCTGCTTAGCTTCCGAGATCAGACGAGATCGGGCGTATTTTTTTTATTTTTTATTTTTTTTTAAATTAACCCATCATAGCTTTTTACAGCTTATTTTTTTTACATATCATAGCTTCATATTTCACATCACATCTTCACATCTCATAGCTTCACAGCTTATTTTTACATATCATAGCTTCATATTTCACATCACATCTCATAGCTTCACAGCTTATTTTTACATATCATAGCTTCATATTTCACATCACATCTTCACATCTCATAGCTTCACAGCTTATTTTTACATATCATAGCTTCATATTTCACATCACATCTTCACATCTCATAGCTTCAAAGCTTATTTTTTTACATATCATAGCTTCATATTTCACATCACATCTTCACATCTCAGCCTATAACACAGATTATCAGTCCACGTCATAGCTTCTTACATGCTTTTACAGCAACTGGTATTCCAAGGTGGTCCCCCATCCAAGTACTAACCAGCTCTAAACCTGCTTAGCTTCCGAGATCTGACGAGATCGGGCGTATTCAGGCTGGTATGTTCCGTGCAACTTAATGAACCGACTAAAAACAAAGGCTGAATGTAATGCCTATAATTTGAGGGAAACGCTTTGTCTATTATTTAATTTGACCAGGGCAGGGCAGCACATACAAACTGCATTTAGTCCAATAAAAGTACATGATATTATTAGGGTGATAAATAAAAGGCAGTTGCTCCATGACACATATATTTTGAGGGAAACGCACTGTCTATTATTTAAATTGATCAGGGCAGGGCAGGGCAGCACATACAAACTGCATTTAGTCCAATAAAATTACATGATATTATTAGGGTGATATATAAAAGGCAGTTGCTCCATGACACAAGAGTACTCTCCAGTGGAACAAAAAGCTTACAGCACCTGGTATTCCCAGGCGGTTTCCCAGGCGGTCTCCCATCCAAGTACTAACCAGGCCCAATCCTGCTCAGCTTCCGAGATCAGACGAGATCAGGCATATTCAGGATGGTATGGCCGTAAGCGAAAGAACAACTCTTGGTACACTATATAAAGACATGAACAAAATTTGTCAGCGATTCGTATTTCCATGCAACTTAATGAACCGACTAAAAACAAAGGCTGAATGTACTGCCTATATTTTGAGGGAAACGCTTTGTCTATTATTTAATTTGACCAGTGCATGGCAGCACATACAAACTGCATTTAGTCCAATAAAAATAAATTACATGATATTATAAGGGTGATAAATAAAAGGCAGTTGCTCCATGACACAAGAGCACTCTCTAGTGGAACAGAAGGCTTACAGCACCTGGTAGTCCCAGGAAGTCTCCCATCCAAGTACTAACCAGGCCCAATCCTGCTTAGCTCCCGAGATAAGACGAGATTGGGTGTATTATTTTTTTTTTATTATCAAAAAATTCAATTTTTTACAATATTTACAGTACAATATTTACAGTACAATATTTACAGTACAATATTACAAAGAACAATACAGAAGACACTAGCCTAACATAGGCAGGTGAACAATTCACCCCCTATCAAATCAAAGAACCCAAAGAAATAAAAATACTAAAAAAACTAGTATACAAAAAAAACCCAGACATGACTAAGACATAACAAATTCCACCCACAAAATAGGCAGATAAAAGCAACCCCCTATCAAATAAAAATAAACAAAGAAAATATTCAAAATAATTCTTTCAAAAATTATAAGTGATTCCTCCACCATCCACCTTTGCAATCAACCCACTCCCCTCAACAAAATGTTCATCAAAATCTTCCATCCCATAATTACACAACATATCCATGTGTTTACTAAACAGTGATATAAAAATACCCCACACCTTCACCCTCTTCCTACAAAAAATAGCATACCTCACAAAACTCAAAACAATATTCAACAAGCACACATTAACACCATCACATTTACCAGACACTCCAAATAACACAAGTTCCTCCCACACATACTTTTTCAAGAAATCACCCCCCCAGTTTTTACTTAACATTTCCTTAACTTTACAAAAAAAATATTCTAATTCCTCACATTCTATAAACAAATGCATAAGAGTTTCTGGGAAACATCCACATATATCGCATTCCCTTTTTATTTCACAATTAATTTGATGTAATACCACCTTTGTAAATATTCTATTGTGTCTTAATTTAAAATCATTATTTTCACACTCCTTACTATTATATTTTACATTTAAATTTTCCCATATCTTTTTTTCATCCAATTCCGGAAAAACTGTTTTCCAACATTTTTCAGCAGCCGGCCTTCTATAACATTTTCCTACCATTATTCTATACAATCTTTTCACTGGTATAGTAGATAAATGTACTTTCTTCTTACTGCTACCAATGAACAAATTAGGAAATACAAACAGATTTTCTCTTTCAACTTCACTATTTATTAAATCCACCCATGCGCTTGGTATACTATTCTTTATCTTGTCATACATATTATTCACTGTTCCCCTTCCCACCTCTTCATCCCATTCCTTGATAATATCAAAAATAGCTTATTCAGGTAAAAACCCTGGAATTACCTCATATGTATAATCTTTTATTTGTCGTAGACCTGCACTCCTAAATACTTTATTATACAAAACTTGTTCTTTGTTCTTGATTTTCTCATTCAGAAATATAGGTTGATTCATAATCAGGTCAATATGACCACATTCATAATATACATTAGGCAACAACTCTGCCCATGCATTTAGCACCTCTTTATAAAAATCTGGTACCTTTTCAAACATTTTCCTTTTAAGCCCCATCAATAAACCATTATCTCCACATCCACCACTCTCCTCTAAGTAGACCTTAAAGAAGTGTTTCCAGCCATAATCTTCACTGTCATACAAATATTTCTTTACTGTTTTTATCCTAATAGCTTTTCTTTTGACATCTAAATCTACAAGTTTTAAACCTCCATCCACATAGTCAGCTATCAATGTTTTCTGAGATATTCTAACTCCTTTACCATCCCATATAAAATTAGACACCACATTATTCAATTCATTTAGCACCCACTAAGGCATGTCCAGGACTCCCAGAACATACACAAATTTAGATAATACCAAAGCATTTGCAACAATTACTTTACCTTTTAACTTTAATTTTCTATTTTTCCAGAAATTCAACGTTAGCTTGACTTTATTAAGGATCCCAGTCCAAGTTATATATTTTGCCTCTTTCTCCTTTACACCAATGTTTACTCCCAGCACTTTAATAAAATCCCTTGCTATGTTGAATGGAATCTCACACTTATTTGCATTGATATCCCCAACAAACATTATTTCAGTTTTCTCTATATTAACTTTAGCACCCGATGCCTTACCATATATATCTATGATTCTCATAATGCTTCCAATGCTTCCTATATCCTTCACAGTGCAAGTAGTGTCATCAGCGTACTGATGTACAACACTGATACCACCACCTGGGATTCCGACACCCCTTACCTCTTTATTACTATTTATTAATGTAGCTAACGGTTCTGTAGAAACACTGTACAACAGAGCTGACAAAGGACAGCCCTGCCTTACTGACCTCTCTACAGGGAAAGTATCTGTTAACACTCCGTTACATTTGACACAACTTTTAGCCCCGCTATACAACAGGTTGATCCAAGATACAAACTTTGGCCCAAAACCAAACCTCTCCATAGTCTGTAATAGGAAGCTATGCTCCACTCTATCAAAAGCTTTGTTAAAATCCAAACTTAATACTATACCGCCTTCATTTTTCATTTGATTAACAACATCTCTAATTGTACAAATTACATCTGCAACATCTCTTCCAGGTATACCGTAGGCTTGTGTTGATGCAATAATACTCCCAATCACCTTTTTCATCCTATTCGCTAACACTTTAGTCAATATCTTATAATCCGAATTTAGAAGACTAATAGGCCTATAATTTTCTAACTTTAATCTACTGCCCCTATTCTTGAATAAGATCGTTAACATACCAGTTGACATAGACTCAGGGATTTCCTTATTCTCTTCCATATAACGAAACACCTTCACTAAAATGGGTGCCAAAATATCTACAAAGACTTTATAGAACTCATTTGTTAAACCATCCAAACCCGGACTTTTATTGCCTTGAGTGTTAACAATTGCTTCCTTGATTTCCATAATCGAAATCTCTTCATCACACATCATTCTATCTACCTGAGATACTTTGGCACTAATTGTATCCAACACTTTTTCAACACACACTTTATCTACATCATTATTTTGTAAAGATTTCTGTAAAAGGATTCAACTGTATCTAAGATCTCAACAAAATCGTTTACCTTTACACCTTTTTCATTTTCCAACTCTACAATGTAACTCTTAGTTTGTTTTCTTTTTTCAAGCCCCAAAAAAAAGGATGTACATTTCTCTCCCTCCAAAGCGTACTGTGCCCTACTCCTAACAATAGCACCCAAACATTTCTTTTTTTCATAACGACCCAGCTCTGCATGGATTTTCAAATAGTTCACAACAGGATGTTCATGCAACATCCTATTTCTAAGCATTGTTTCTTTCTGCTTATCTAACCGGTTATGATTTCTAGCATACCTAATACTCCTGTTTTTTAATTTTTCCTTTCACTTCCTCCCACCATAAACACAAATTCTCTTTTAACAGTACATTAGACATTTCATCATTAATACATTCAACAATTTCATTTCTATATCCTTCCTCCTTTAACAGACTGGCATTTAAACACCAGACACCTCCCCCTCTCCTCTCCACACCAAAACCCATTTGAAATGACATTACTGCGTGATCACTATATGCTGTAAAGTTATATGACATCTTCTTAACATGCTGCACCAATTCTTGTTTTGCTAGACATAAATCAATTCTGCTTTGTTTTAATTCCTTTAGCACCACCTGCCTTCTAGAAAACACTCTTCTGTTTGGATTTTCAGCCCTCCATATATCTACTAGATTCTCCTCATTCATAAGTTTCCATAATGCATTTCTAGAAGAGTCATATCTGAATCTAGCACAACTAGAGGCATCCATTCTACTACACCTCACATTAAAGTCTCCTATCAATATACCGTTTTCTGAGCACAGTGTTTTTAAGTTGTGAAACATTTCTCTCCTTTCAGATTCAATGTTTGAAGCATAAACATTGATTAAACGAAAAACTACATTTTGCACTTCAAATTCAATTGCAATAAGTCTGCCATCATTGTCAGCATATATTTGTTTTACATTTTGAACCACATCGTTTTTTATCAAAATAGCCACACCACATGTTTTATCACTTCCATGACTACAAAAAAGTAAATCAGACCATTTACTCTGAATCTCCTGTATTTTGGAATCTGTCCAATTGGTCTCTTGAAAACACAACATGTCTGCCTTAACAGACACTAAAACCTGCTCAAATTTGCTCATGTTTCTCAAACTGTTACCATTTAGGGATGCGACTGTAATCATTATTAATGTGTGCAGAGGTATAATCAGAGCAAAACAAGTCCTTTCAAAACCTACTTTTTCTTTTTTCCAAATCCCATCATCTCCCTAGTTTTCGACAATGACCTCTTATTTTTTGCAAACAACTGATGATCCTCACTATCTATTTCATCCTCCGTCTCCTGATTTGGAGCGGCAGGGAAGCCTTTTGAAAAGTGCGCTTTAACAGTGCCAGTGACTTCAGTGGACCCAGCTCGCTCTTTGGTGTAATTTTTACACACGCTTGAAACTGGCTCAGGCACCTGAGAAGCACCTTGCACCATCTCTACCTGTGTATGTATTTCACCCATCATGTGCTGCTGTTCCACCTTGTCAGCAGCAGAGACCAAAACTGCGTCTCGTGTTTTGCCAGAAGACATTACAGGCTCTTCAGGCATATCTGCCACTGTCTCTGAAGTCACACTCCCCATGTCACTCTCTTTTTCTCCCTCCATAAACACACTCCCCTCCTCTTCCTCAGAAGTGAGGTCCATTGTTTGCAAAAGTAAGTGATCTTTTCCCTTCTTACAGCTACATCTAACTTTCGGTCTGTCACACATTTCACACACATTACCTATGTTCAAACATTCTCTGGCATAATGCCCTTGTTCACTACATTTATGGCAAGTGAATTCTGGACATTCCTTAAGTATGTGCCCCGGCTGAATACATAGTCTACATACCTTCACTTGATTGTCATGGATTACACGAAAATATTCAAATCCCTCGACAGTGTTAAATTTGGTAGAATATGGCAAGGATTGCACATTGTCTGTGAACTTCACCTTGCAAAATCTCGTCCCGTCTACAATGTCTGTTCCTGGCCACATCCTCCTCTTGATTGGCGTGGTCGCCTTCACTTTCCAGCCTCTTAGTTTCTCATATATCTCCCCATCTGTAATGTATGCAGGCAAGTTCAAAAAGGACACCACCAGCTCATCGTTCCCTAGCTCTTTAGCCATGATTTGACAGTTCTTTATCTTTAGCCCGTCCATTAGTCTTTCTTTTCCCTTTACATGAGACATTGTTATTTCATACTTATTTCCGTCTCTCATTCTACATCCAAGTATTGTTCCACAAACTTCCCTTATTCCTCTCAGCAATTCCATCGTTGTTATTTTCCCTTCTCCAATTATTTCCACGTTCACCGTCAGTTCATTCTCATACTTTCTTTTCTTCAGTTCTTCATTTGAAATTCTGATTTCACTGTTGTCCTTTCTCGTCGTCGTTTGTATTCTTGATGTTGACGCCATGTTGTCCATCCGGTTATTTTAATCAATATCCCCCAAACAGCTCACGCCGATGGGGGATAATAACAAAAAAGTTTCAAAGAAAATCAACTACAATCACACACAAACTTTCAAACTTATAAATCAAATAAACCTCCAAAAAACGATATCCTCTCTCAAGCACTCAGACACCTGCCGCTCATCCACTTCCTGAAATTCCAAAAAGGGGCGTATTCAGGCTGGTATGGCCGTAAGCGCAGGAACAACTCTTGGTACACTATATAAAGACATGAACAAAATTTACCAGTGATTCTAATTTCCGTGCAACTTAATGAACCGACTAAAAACAAAGGCTGAATGTACTGCCTATATTTTGAGGGAAACACTTTGTCTATTATTTAGTTTGACCAGGGCAGGGCAGCACATACAAACTGCATTTAGTCCAATAAAAATACATGATATTTTTAGGGTGATAAATAAAAGGCAGTTGCTCCATGACACAAGAGCACTCTCTAGCGGAACAAAAAGCTTACAGCACCTGGTATTCACAGGCGGTCTCCAATCCAACTACTAACCAGGGCCAATCCTGCTTAACTTCCGAGATCAGTCAAGTTCAGGTGTATTTTTTTAATTTTATATTTTATTATGAAAATCAGACAATTTTACATCATTTCAATCATCATTAAAGGGTGAACAATTCACCCTTTTACAAAATCAGAAAGAAGATACAATAAATCAACAATTAAAACACTCACCTAATCCAATTAATAGTTAAACACAAGTTTTCCATTTGATGACATTCTAATAAATGTACTCCCCCACACAAATTCTTTTTCAAAGTTGCCCCCACCATATCTCTGCATTATCTCTATATTTCCCTCCAACATACTCTTAAAAAGTACCTCCACACTCACACATTTCCCTTCATAATGCCCCAAGTTCCTTCTTAGTCTTACAGCATATCGAGCATGACTTAAAACATAATTAACCAAATTAAAATTCAAAACTTTACTTTTCCCATTAATACCAAAAAGAAAAAATCTCCTCCATTCCACCCCATTAAAAATCTCCCCCCCCCAATGTTTCACTAAAAGCTCCTTTAAAAACTCATGAAAACCTCTTATTCTTCTGCATTCAATGAAAAAGTGCAGAAAGTTTTCCACCTCTATATGACAAATGTCACATTCTCTATTAATATTTCTGTTGATTTGATGTAAGACCACATTAGTAAAAATCCTATTATGTTTTATTTTAAAATCATTGTCTTCACATTCTATGGAATTCCCCTTTACATTAACATTCCTCCATATTGACTTCACATCCAAATCTACAAAAACCTCCGACCACACTTTCTCAGAAGCAGGCACTCTTATCTCTTTTAAAATACATTTACTATAGACTGTTTTAACTTTCAAGCCTGACAAATCACGTTTCACTCCACCACTTTCATAAAATAAAACCGGCAAACCCCTGGCTCTCTTAACCGCCCCTGTATTTATTAAAACACCCCATTCCTCCGGAATGCACCCTAAAATTCTCTTATACATATTTTCTACTGTAGTTTTGCTTATTTCATCCTCAACCTCAACAACATTGTCATAAATAGCTTGTACCGGTAGAAACCCCGGCCTGACCTCATATAGAATATCACCAATCTGTCGCATCCCAGCTCTCATAAAATATTTACAATACAACATTGTATTATTATATTTGATCTTTGGATTCAAAAAGATAGGCTGATTTAAAATATTTTCCAAACTGTTACATTCATAAGAAATGTGTGGTAAAACCTGCCCCCAAGCCTCGAAAACTTCCTTATAAAACAAAGGTATATTTCCCAACATGTCTTGTTTTACACTCATTAATAAACCATTATCCCCTATCCTCCCAACCTCCTGCAAATACTCTGCAAAAAACTTTTTCCACCCGTAATCTAATTCCCCATATAAATACTTCCGAACCATTTTCACTCTTATTGCTATTTTCCTCACCCTTAAATCCACTAACTTCAAGCCCCCCTCCTCATAACCCGCAATCAATGTTTTAAAAGCGATTTTCGCCCCCTTCCCATCCCATAAAAATTCAACTAAAATCTTATTCATTTCAATTAAAACCCATTCTGGCACATCTAAGACATTCATGACGTGAATACAAATTGACATCAGTAAAGAATTTATAACAATAACCTTCCCCTTTAATTTTAACAACCTCCCCTTCCACATATTTACAACCTTTCTGACTTTATTTATCACCCCACTCCATGTCAAATCTCTAGCTTCTTTTTCTTTTACACCTAAAAAAACTCCTAACACCTTAAAATATTCTTTGGCCTCTTTAAAAGGAAAATTCCCCTCATTTACCTTCCCAATATACATTACAACAGACTTTTCCATATTAACTTTAGCTCCTGATGCTCTTCCATATACTTTAAAACCTTCTATTACCCTTTTTACACTGTCCTCATCTCTAACTGTTATAGTTGTGTCATCTGCATATTGGTGAATCAAACTAAATCCCCCCTGTGGAGTCTGTACACAATTAATAAAATTATCCTTCTTAAGAAAAGCAGCTAAAGGCTCAGCTGATAAAACATACAATAAAGCAGATAAAGGACATCCCTGTCTCACAGATCTCTCCAGAGTAAAAGAATCAGTTAAAACCCCATTGCATTTCACCCTACTTTTTGCATTTCTATATAATAATTTAATCCACCCTATTATTTTATTACCAAAGCCAAATCTTTCCAAGACCCTAAACATAAAATCATGTTCTACTCTATCAAAAGCCTTATTTAAATCTATGCTTAAAACAATACCTCCTATCTTATCCCCATTCATTTTGTGTATCACGTCTCTAATCGTATTAATTGTGTCAGCTATATCCCTCCCAGGAACACTATAATTCTGTGTTGGTGCTATAATATCATGTAAAACTCTCTTCATCCTATTCGCTAAAATTTTGGCCAAAATCTTATAATCCACATTTAATAAACTAATTGGCCTATAATTTTCCAATTTCACCTTACTCCCTTTGTTTTTATATAAAATAGTTATCATTCCTGTCACCATTGATTCTGATACACAATCATTCTCCTCCATATAGTGATAAACCTCCAATAAAATAGGTGCTACAAGACTTTCATAAATTTTATAAAACTCTGCAATGATACCATCTACACCAGGGCTCTTATTCACCTGTAAACCCTTTATCGCATCCATCACTTCATTTACTGTAATCTTCCCATCACACATCACCTTATCTTCTCCATTAATTTTCACCTCCACACTACCTAAAATCTCCTGTACACACCCCTCATCCACCTCCCCTTTTTTAAATAAGTCCTTATAAAAACTCTGCACTGTCTCTAAAATCTCTACATAATCATCTACTACTTCCCCCTTTACATTTTCAATCTGTCTAAGATATGTTCTTCTTTGAGTACTCTTCTCTAATCCAAGAAAAAAAGAAGTGCATTTCTCCCCCTCCAAAAAATACTTTGCTTTGCTTCTTATAATGGCCCCCATACACTTATCCATGTCATATTTACTCAATTTTGCTCTCAACTCTAAAAACTTTTCTATATTATAATTAGGTTCACTGTCACACTTCCCCATTTCCTCAACCAATTTGGCTCTCAACTCATTTTCTTTTCTTTTCATCCTGCCTCTCTTTTTCCTTGCATATCTTATACTAAAAACTTTTATTTTTTCCTTAACCTTGTCCCACCATAAACACTTATCCTCCCCTTTCTGCTTATCCTCCATTTCACATATTATCAAAGATTTAAGTTGTTTACAATAATCCTCATCCCCCAAATAACTCGCATTCATACACCATGTACCACCTCCTATTCTTTCCTTGTCTAAACCCACCGAGAAATTTAAACATGCATGATCACTGAATGTTGTAAATACATACTTAACATCTTTCATACAATCCCTTAAATATTCTTTAACTAAAATCAAATCTATTCTGGTTTGTTTTAATTCCCCTAAAACCACCTGCCTTCTAGAAAATTCTCGTTTATCGGGATTGTCATCTCTCCATATGTCAATAAGTTTTTTCTCAACCATCATTTTCTTTAAAACCCCTCTAGATGCATCATTTCTAAAAGCAGCTCCCCTTGTCATATCTAATCTGTCCAATTTCACATTAAAATCCCCCACCACGATGCAATTTCCCACACTCCATCGTCCCACTTCGACAAATAAACCCTTGCGCTCTATTTCGTTATTTGGCGCATAAACATTTATAATTCTAAACTTCATATCCATATACTCAAAATCTAAAACTAAAATTCTCCCATTATTATCATCATGTACATGTACCACTTTATCCACCACATCCTTTCTCACTAGAATAGCAACCCCACTAGAATTCCCTCTACCATTATTAACAAAAATAAAATCCCTCCATATTTGTTTTACTTTCAATACACAATCATTGTCCCAATGCGTCTCTTGTAGACATAAGATATCCACATTCTTCATTTGAACTATATTTTGAAATTTATCCATTGTCCTTAAACCATTTACATTTAGGGACACAAACTTAACCATTTCAAAAAATAATAAAATGAAAAGAAATACCTTCATTGTCCTCTACTTTTTGTCCTGTTTCTTTCCTCTTCTATCCTTCTTCTCCCCCCCCGTCGCTTTCCTCTTCCTGTAGCTTTCCCTTAGTTTTTCTACCTTTGCCCCTTCGTCCGTATCAGATATCTCCTCCAAGCCCATTTCGTCCAACCAACTCAAGTTCTTTACTCCCACATCCGTTGTGCTCCCCGTATCTCTCTCCGTCTCTGGTATTGTCGTCAAAATCAAACTCCCCTCCATGTCTTCACCCCCTGAGGTACTCGCAGGGCCTGAGCTTTCCCCCAAAATCTGCGCGTCCCCAGTGCCTCCACCCAGCCCGATCCCCCCCTCCTCCTGTAAACTCCCTCTTCTCATCTCTGAGTCCAAGCTGCTCCCTATTTCGTCTGCCTTTTGCTCTTCCATCTCTCCACCTTCCTCCACATCCTCTTCCCCATCCTCTTCTTCTCCTCCCGGTGATACATCAGCTTCCATTAAGAGGTCCTGGCTCTCCTCCTCGCTTACAATCTCTCCACAGTTGCACTCATCGGTTCCCTTCCGACATCCTGCGCAAACTGCCCTATCCCTCGCTCCAGCACATTCCCTCGCATAGTGTCCCTGGTTTCCGCACTTAAAACACCTAAAGTCAGGGCAGTCCTTTAAAATATGTCCAGGTTGAATACACAGGCGACATACCCTAACCTGCTTGTCATGAATCACCCTGAAATATTCACCACCCTCCATTGTCTCGAACTTAGTGGAATACGGCAAGGACTGCACGGTGTCCGTGAACTTTACCTTACAGTATCTTGTCCCATCCATGATTTCCGTCCCCGGCCAGACTCTCCTTCTGATTTCTGAGACCGCAGCTACACCCCAGCTACGCAGTTTATCCAGTATAGCTCCGTCTTCGATATAAACTGGCAAATTCATAAACAAGACTATGAGTTCGTTTGCCATCATGTCTCTCACCATTACCTTCGTGTTCTTAATCATGAACCCATCCATTAAACACTCTTTTCCATTTTCATCCCCCATCGTGACTTCATATTTCCTTTCTCCTTTTATTCTGCACCCCACCACCTTTCCGCACACATCTTTAATTGATCTTAGTAATTCCATCGTCGTTATCTTGTCTTCTCCCATCAATTCCACTGCCACTGTTCGTTCCTTGCCGTATTTTGAGCCACCTTCAGGTCCAAGTTTTGTCCATTGTGCATTGCCTTTGTCTTTATCCGTTCCATTATTCTTTGCCATGTTGTCCGTCATTAACCAAACAGAAAAAAAGTCTCAAAAAACTCACCCCCAAGCAGCAGAACTGCAAGGGGGGGAAAAAACTAACTAACCTTAAACTTAATTGAATTCAAAATCAAACAATTGTCCTTCAATAAACTAAGAAACTCAAGCAAATAGTTCTCTCCCAAACACTCACTTACAGCTTAATCACCTGCACCTGTCTCACTCAACTCACCGGAAGGGCGTATTCAGGCTGGTATGGCCGTAAGCGAGTGAACAAGTCTTTGTACACTATATAAAGACATGAACAAAATGTACCAGTGATTCGAATTTCCGTGCAACTTAATGAACTGACTAAAAACAAAGGCTGAATGTACTGCCTATATTTTGAGGGAAACGCTTTGTCTATTATATAATTTGACCAGGGCAGGGCAGCACATACAAACTGCATTTAGTCCAATAAAAATACATGATATTATTAGGGTGATAAATAAAAGGCAGTTGCTCCATGACACATATATTTTGAGGGAAACGCACTGTCTATTATTTAAATTGATCAGGGCAGGGCAGGTCAGCACATACAAACTGCATTTAGTCCAATAAAAATACATGATATTATTAGGGTGATAAATAAAAGGCAGTTGCTCCATGACACATATATTTTGGGGGAAACGCACTGTCTATTATTTAATTTGATCAGGTTAGGACAGCACATACAAACTGCATTTAGTCCAATAAAAATACAGGATATTATTAGGGTGATAAATAAAAGGCAGTTGCTCCATGACACATTTATTTTGAGGGAAACGCACTGTCTATTATTTAAATTGATCAGGGCAGGGCAGCACATAAAAACTGCATTTAGTCCAATAAAAATACATGATATTATTAGGGTGATAAATAAAAGGCAGTTGCTCCATGACACATATATTTTGAGTGAAACGCACTGTCTATTATTTAATTTGATCAGGCCAGGGCAGGGCAGGGCAGGGCAGCACATACAATCTGCATTTAGTCCAATAAAATTACATGATATTATTAGGGTGATAAATAAAAGCAGTTGCTCCATGACACAAGAGTACTCTCTAGTGGAACAAAAGCTTACAGCACCTGGTATTCCCAGGCAGTCTCCCATCCAGGTACTAACCAGGCCCGATCCTGCTTAGCTTCCGAGATCAGACGAGATCAGGCATATTCAGGCTGGTATGGCCGTAAGTGCAGGAACAACTCTTGGTACACTATATAAAGACATGAACAAAATATATCAGTGATTCGTATTTCCGTGCAACTTAAAGAACCGACTAAAAACAAAGGCTGAATGTACTGCCTATATTTTGAGGGAAACGCACTGTCTATTATTTAAATTGATCAGGGCAGCACATACAAACTTTATTTAGTCCAATAAAAATACATGATATTATTAGGGTGATAAATAAAAGGCAGTTGCTCTATGACACATATATTTTGAGGGAAACGCACTGTCTATTATTTAAATTGATCAGGGCAGGGCAGGGCAGCACATACAAACTGCATTTAGTCCAATAAAATACATGATATTATTAGGGTGATAAATAAAAGGCAGTTCTCCATGACACAAGATTACTCTCTAGTGGAACAAAAAGCTTACAGCACCTGGTATTCCCAGGCGGTCTCCAATTCAAGTACTAACCAGGCCCGATCCTGCTTAGCTTCCGAGATCAGACGAGATCAGGTGTATTCAGGCTGGTATGGCCTTAAGCGAGTGAACAACTCTTGGTACACTATATAAAGACATGAACAAAATTTACCAGTGATTCGAATTTCCGTGCAACTTAATGAAACGACTAAAAACAAAGGCTGAATGTACTGCCTATATTTTGAGGGAAACTCTTTGTCTATTATTTAATTTTGACCAGGGCAGGGCAGCACATACAAACTGCATTTAGTCCAATAGAAATACATGATATTATTAGGGTGATAAATGAAAGGCAGTTGCTCCATGACACAAGAGCACTCTCTAGTGGAACAAAAATCTTACAGCACATGGTATTCCCAGGCGGTCTCCCATCCAAGTACTAACCAGGCCCAATCCTGCTTAGCTTCCGAGATCAGACGAGATCGGGTGTATTCAGGCTGGTATGGCAGTAAGCAAGTGAGCAACTCTTGGTACACTATATAAAGACATGAACAAAATTTACCAGTGATTCGAATTTCCGTGTAACTTAATGAACCGACTAAAAACAAAGGCTGAATATACTGCCTATATTTTGATGGAAACGCTTTGTCTATTATTTAATTTGACCAGGGCAGGGCAGCACATACAAACTGCATTTAGTCCAATAAAAATACAGGATATTATTAGGGTGATAAATAAAAGGCAGTTGCTCCATGACACATATATTTTGAGGGAAACGCACTGTCTATTATTTAATTTGATCAGGGCAGGGCAGGGCAGCACATACAAACTACATTTAGTCCAATAAAAGACATGATATTATTAGGGTGATAAATAAAAGGCAGTTGCTCCATGACACAAGAGCACTATCCAGTGGAACAAAAAGCTTACAGCACCTGGTATTCCCAGGCGGTCTCCCATCCAAGTACTAACCAGGCCCGATCCTGCTTAGCTTCCGAGACGACGAGATCAGGCATATTCAGGATGGTATGGCCGTTAGTGCAGGAACAAGTCTTGGTACACTTTATAAAGAAATGAACAAAATGTATCAGTGATTCGTATTTCCATGCAACTTAATGAACCGACTAAAAACAAAGGCTGAATGTACTGCCTATATTTTGAGGGAAACGCTTTGTCTATTATTTAATTTGATCAGGTTAGGACAGCACATACAAACTGCATTTAGTACAATAAAAATACAGGATATTATTAGGGTGATAAATAAAAGGCAGTTGCTCCATGACACATATATTTTGAGGGATACGCACTGTCTATTATTTAATTTGATCAGGGCAGGGCAGGGCAGCACATACAAACTGCATTTAGTCCAATAAAATACATGATATTATTAGGGTGATAAATAAAAGGCAGTTGCTCCATGACACATATATTTTGAGGGAAACGCACTGTCTATTATTTAAATTGATCAGGGCAGGGCAGGGCAGCACATGCAAAATGCATTTAGTCCATTAAAATGACATGATATTAATAGGGTGATATATAAAAGGCAGTTGCTCCATGACACAAGAGTACTCTCCAGTGGAACAAGAAGCTTACAGCACCTGGTATTCCCAGGTGGTCTCCCATCCAAGTACTAACCAGGCCCAATCCTGCTTAGCTTCCAAGATCAGACGAGATCAGGCATATTCAGGATTGTATGGCCGTAAGCGCAGGAACAGCTCTTGGTACACTATATAAAGACATGAACAAAATGTATGCGTGATTCGTATTTCCATGCAACTTAATGAACAAACTAAAAACAAAGGCTGAATGTACTGCCTATATTTTCAGGGAAATGCACTGTCTATTATTTAATTTGATCAGGTTAGGACAGCACATACAAACTGCATTTAGTCCAATAAAAATACATGATATTTTTAGGGTGATAAATAAAAGGCAGTTGCTCCATGACACAAGAGCACTCTCCAGTGGAACAAAAAGCTTACAGCACCTGGTATTCCCAGGCTGTCTCCCATCCAAGTACTAACCAGGCCCAACCCTGCTTAGCTTCCGAGATCTGACGAGATCGGGCGTATTCAGGCTGGTATGGCCGTAAGCAAGGGAACAACTCTTGGTACACTATATAAAGTCAATGTGTCACTCACTCTGAAAGGGACACAGAAACGTATCCACTTTGTGACACAAACTGAAGAAGCTCAACCCTTGCTTACATTTCCAATATATATATATATGTGTAGCCGTTTGTTGGGGGGGGGGGAAGAGGGCATATCCTATGTTGATTTATGACAAGTTCATTGACTAGGGCCCTATAAAATAGGCGTTGCGGACCGAATCACGGAATCCAGACATTAAACCGAAATTCAACAATATTCAAACATTTATTGAACTTAGTAAGAAATCAACTAAATCTATTCAACTTGTTAGAAAACACATTAATTTGCCCAAGTCAATCATAAGACATGAACAAAATGCATCAGTGATTCGTATTTCCATGAACTTTCTGGCACGGCACAGGAATGCCCCTGTCTGTGTGCATGTGTGCGGTGCGCGCGTATGTCTACACTTTGTGTAGCCGTTAGCGATGATGCTAATGATAACCTTCTTCTGGTAGGGAAGGAATGGCTTTCCCCAAAACCTTCGCAAGTAAATGTTAACTACAAAGTAGCCTATGCCTGCCTGGCAGAATTATACCGTGATCATTTGCATCACTCCAGTGGCCATTTGTTCTACAGCAACACCGCTTAACCAAACAAAGGTCTCTTCCTGGTGCACGCTTGCATTTATGGGTAACTACACCCCAAAATCTAAATGTCTTACATTTTTCACAGACCTCACAAATGGTCACTTGTTGTGGACATAGAACATCCAATTGTGCTGTTTTGCTATTAAAAAGGTGTACTTTTGAGAGCGAAAACCTGCCAAAACAGGGACAAACGGTCAACGGGGAAATCTAAACGGAGAAAAGGGAACTTGGGAATTAACGGAATCAGGCAAAACATTGAAGGGATTTTATAGTGCCCTAATGGACTACAGACATTGACTGTATCGTATCTGAAGATTATGCCTTTGTTAAATGTTTTTCATGAAGAAATGGAATGTTGTTTGTTAGTATCAAGAGGGAATGTTTTGGGTGTGACGTCACATACAACAGACCGGAAGTGTGTTGTAGACACGGGGATTGGACAGTAGAGGGAGCCACTCACATCTCGGAAGGTTATATATAAGGGGGGAACCACGACGGAGGGGCAGAACGAGCAGCCATTCCGAGGCGTCGCTCTCCGGGTGTCATGTCACCTGTCATTTATGCTGTAACCTCGTGATTTTAATAAAAGCCTCTAACACGATGCAGCATAGACGGACTCTTTGTTGACAGCAATAATGGCCACCACTCATCCGATACGACATAATGGCGCCCAACGTGGGGCTGGGTTTGCGTCTCTTCCTTGTTTCAGTCAACCGCCAGGCTAACTCGCTTTGAAGCATGGCCAAAAAATGGTGAGTTTTTCTTACCGCTTCGGAGTTTGTTAGATTGGATACGACTTGTGTACACTGGAGAGATGTACCAAATGACCTTGCCTCGGGTGGCGTTATTGCGGTCGACTAGAGTCTGCTAAGATAGATTCCATTGGTAACGGTTGACAATGGGGAAATTTAGAGCATTAAGATAGATTCCATTGGTAACGGTTGACAATGGGGAAATTTAGAGCATTAAGATAGATTCCATTGGTAACGGTTGACAATGGGGAAATTTAGAGCATTAAGATAGATTCCATTGGTAACGGGTGGCAATGGGGAAATTTGGAGCATTAAGATAGATGCCATTGGTAACGGTTGACAATGGGAAATTTAGAGAAGGCCGATATGCGCATTCTTTAGGGCACCGTGAATCTGGTAAAGACCTCGAAGCGAGGCGATTCTTTAGGAATGGGCCATAAAATCCTTGCAACGCGTTCGGTGTGGTAAGGTTGATTCTGGGAATTATAAGCTGGATGGATTATATGCATGTTATGCTCATCGTATAGTTGACGAAGTATAATGCATGGGGTAACCTCTCTATGATTATCCAGAACTTACGGCAGCATAAAGTTAGGCGGAGATATGGATAATAATGGACAATGATTTGGCCACGGTGCAGGTTACTTAGGGCTGGGTAGGCCGCAGTTAGCTAGAGGCTAAAGCTAATGTTAATGCTAAATGGGAGTGTGTTTCATGCTACATGGTACATCGTGGCTAATGCTAAATGCTAATTGGGTGGTGTGCTACATGCTAATGTATCCTTAGAGACTCCATTGCGATGGATTAAAGTCTCTTAAATTTGTCTCTGTGTGTGAGTCAGGTTATATGTTTTGTGAGCGCTGTTAAATGTTGTTTGACTATAAGGGGGAAACGGGAGTTACAGCTGGACTGTTAACCGTCTATTTGGAATTGGGGAGAGTCCACGGTGAAAAAGTATTTTTGAATGGATGTGCGCATGCGTTTAATTTTGCGACACTACACTACAGAAAGGGGGAGTTTATGACACGAGATTAGGACACGTTTTGGTTTACGGCACTAAAACTACGACATGCGGTTGTGCTCAGCCTACAAAACAAAATGGTGGGTTAAGGTCATAGGTCCCATTTGGCGTTACCCTGCAAGGGAAATGGACACAGACAAAGAGGAGAGATTTTAACACGAGTATTCTAGTTTAAACGGCGATGGTTAAAGATGAAACTTGTTTTGTGACCTATTGAATTTATACATTAAATATATGTTGGCGAAGTATAATGAATTGAATTAAATAATTAAAAGACGATTAAAATTAAATAAAAATGTTTTTGAGCGATCTATTTAGTTCTGAGGTTAGTCTTAGAGTGAATAATGTAGAACGAACGAATATTGAATGGTTGGAAATACTCAGTGATTGCATTAACTACTAAAAGCTGTTTCTGTGTCTTTGTTCCATTGTCATGAGAGACAGGAGAGAGGAGGGGCTAACGTGTGACTGACGTGCGTCACGTGACAAGGTGTGACGAGGCAGACGAGAGGATCAGATATCAGGCTAGTTCACAAAATCATCTTTGACAAAATATGTGATGTTGTGACGATTTTACATAGGCTTGGCAAATTATTCATTAAAAATTGCATTTGAGGCTATGTGCATCACTTGGGTTAATTACAGATGTTTTGGGAATCAAGGACTGACATTGTTCTGTAAATTTAAGATAATTTGATGCTGATAGAGCAAGGGGTTATGGGAATTGGAGTATTGAAGGGTTAGAGGCTTTGTTTTTGGGGGATTGCTTTGAAGTTGACTAACTTCATTTACTTGCATTTGATGGGTTGTGGTAATATAGCCACCACTAATGGATAAGTTGGTGACATAGGATATAGGAATAAAAATTGGTTTTAATTATTCAGGATTTTTAATTGATTTTTTTTTTTGGAGTTGTTAGTTTTATATTAATAATTAGAGGGGGGGAAGCCTTAGGCTATACAGTCTAAAATAAGCTAATTCATAATAAAGGAATATAAAATAGTTCTTACAATGGGGAGAAAGGACAGCAAGGCTAGATGAAGGTGATTACACCGATTGATATAGGGAAAAAATAGTAATCCTTTAACTAAAGTAGTGTTAGAAAGTAGTGTTAGAAAAACTAATGGCAGAAGTTAGTACACCTTTCTCACATACGGATTCAGCAAAAAGTACAGCTTAGGGATGTTTATCCTCAGCTTTCAGTGATCATCTAGGAGGGTGATTGTTACATCAGAGATGAAGACGAATAATAGATAGAGGACAAGCAGAAACGACGATGAAGATGAATCCAAGACTCCAGAAGGAAGAAAATTAGATGTCTGGAAGAGAAGAGGAAGGTTAAGGAGGATGGAACTTAAAGAAGATGAGGATGATGAAGATGAGAGTGATGATGAAGAGGTCATGCATGGGTGGATATGACTCTGGGATCAGAAGGAAGTTGGCAAGAGGAAAAAGAAGAAGGATACACGAGATTTGATCTCTGATGGAAGTTGAAGATGAAGAAAGCGATGAAGATTTGGAGATTAAAGGTGCTTTATGTTCAAGAGGATTTTATCCTACAATGACTAGCAAAGAAGAAATAGAGATATAGACCGATGCTTATCATGCCTGGATAAAGCAAATAGTTTAGAAGTAACACAGCTGAAGATACAGAAGAGGAGAAACTGCTGAGAGGATCCCAAGAATTGGAGAAGAAGAAGGAGAAGATAAGTTTTGGTTATGAAGAATCAGAGTGAACCGAATCAACAATCACTGTTACAGCTTCAACTGAACAATATCAAATGCAATTGTATCAGCCACCAAGGGCGGCACCAGTTGATTCATATCCAAAGCCAGTTTCTGGACAGACACAGAATTGAAGAGGATGAGAAGAAATAGGAGGAGGAAGATTTCAGCTACACTTCCAGCAACTTTCAGAAGACTGTTATAATTGTGGACAGATTGGGTACTTTACCTGTTAATGCAACAAGTCAGGAGGAAACAACAGAGGAAGATAAAGGAGCAAGTGAAGATCACCTGTTAGTGCCTAGAAGATCCGGAAGGGGGGTATCAGCTGAGAGCATTGATTAGAGAAGAAGAGAAAATAGCTAACAGTTGAAACAACCGACCATTAGAAGTGATAGTGAATAGGGGAAAACTTATCTGTGTTCAGCCTAAAGAGGTTAAACATCTCACTAATTGATAACTAATTAGGATAGGTATTGGAGGTAGTAAAACAGTTAATTACTCTGAAGGTACTAATATTCGAAGATACTGTTATGGCAGTGTTGGGAAGAGATGCATTGTTTAAATTGAATTGTACAATAAGATGTACACTAGACGACTGGGTTTTTGGGAATCTGGGAATCATGTGCTTAAAAAAGATAATATCATAGGAAGGATGATAATCTATTGTTCTGTCTATTAGACAATCTGTCTGGAAAAATAAAGTTAAAAGGGGTGACTATTATTCTGGGTTACATTCTTACACTAAGGGATTTCAGGATAGGCTAAAAGGTGTTTAGTCGTTTGCCAAGTGTGTGTGAAAAGTCAAAGGCAGTTGGGGATTTTCCCAATCACATTTTCTAAAAATTGGTGCTAAAGGGGTTTTGTGAATAAATCAGTGGGAAAAAGTTTAAATGTTATGAGAGAAAACATTAGATTAAAATAAGTTAGGAGTAGATTAGGGTTGAAGGAACTCTGAGACAGTAAGCTAAGTTTCAAAGTTAGTAGTAAGAGAGAGAACAATGGTGAATGACACTTTAGAGTAGGGAGATCAAGGTAATTGTAGGTGTATTTTTTATAATCAAAAGTTTGAAAATCAGGGATTAGAGAAAGGACTGAGAGTGGGGAAAAAGTGACACTAGTGGTGATAGATGGAAGTACAAGCAGAGACAATTTTTCTTTGGGGAAAACTAGGAGTAACTAAGGACATTAACACTTCAGTCTATTATAACAACAGTGAGAAGCAATTTAACTCTTTCAACATTGATAGTTATTAAAGCCATAAATATATCGCATTTGGTTATAAGGGAACCAATACAGCACCAATTTTAGGGGAAAGAATACTTATTAGGGTTAGGATGGGGACGTTCCTCCCATATGGAGAGATAATTATGGAGAATAAGTATTGTTATCAGGACCAGGAGTAGAAGCTGTTGCACCTAGTCAAAGGAGGGATAGTTTGTACAACGATATGAAGTGGAAGAGGTTAGGAGTGACTGTTCACTTATTTGGCGTAATGTTACAGCGAAAGGTCAGGGAGAATATATGTGTACTTATCTAGGGCAAGCATTAGAAGTTGTTCCGGTTAAGAATTATTGGTTAAAAGGCTATGTAATTCGTAAAGTGACGCTTAGGATGGAAGATTTGAAATCTGTTGAAGCTTCCGCAGTCACCGAGGGAGTTCAGGAGGAGTAGATTACAGTAGTCACTCCAACAGTAGATAATACACAGAGGATAATGGGAACTGTTGCACTAGAAGTAATTAGGGTTGATACAGCAACTAAGTCAACTACTTTAATGGTAACTTTGGAAGGGATTAATGATACGATGGCAATAGCAAATGTAGGGAGTATGACATCGACAACAACTTTTCTGAAATTAAGGGGTTATGTTACGGATGGAGAGTGCTGTCAATGATAGTACGAATAGGGTTAAAATAGGAGAACAGATAGTAGTAGAGAGAATATAGATTCATCATGGAGGACAGGATGAGGTCTTTGATTTTAATGACAGACAAGGAGAGGTATCTGATCAGTACCGCTCGTTCTTCTGTTGTGGAAATTAGAGATAGATTAACTCATTCTGTAAGATCAGTGAGGAATCTTGAGGGTCCATGTCTGTTGAGAATTCCAGCACCAAACATGTTAGACGGTTGCGCGGCCTCTATCGGGTATGGGTCAGTCTTATGCTTTGTCATGACTGTGGTTTCAGCAACAGTCATTGACAGATAAAATAATGTTGTTGTCAGAACAGTGGTTTAAGCCTAGGTTTAAGTGTTCTTGGTTAAATGAATTACCCTATGGGAATTGTTAAATGGGAAAGGAAAATCAGGTAACAACGGAACCCTGAAGTATTCAGGTGAAACATTGAGGGCTAAAAGTTGTTTTTGTTCTAATAAAACATATGAGGTAAAGGGTATGTTTATGGGAATATCAGATTGTGATGATTATATGATGATTTTGGATAAGCATGACCTTAAGGGTAGTAATGAGAAATATGTTACTTTTTATGTACCAGTTAGTAGGAACAGCAGGACTTTGATGGTTAAAAGATTAGCTTTTGACTGACAATGTGACTATTGGGAATTTTAGAGATATTTGGTGGGTTTGTGATGATAAAACGTATATATTCTTACCCTATGGATGGATAGGATGTTGTTAATGTCAACGTTGAAGCTTCCATATGAGGTTTCTATCATTATAAGAGGGATAGCACCGGACACAGCTAAATCTAGGGTTAAAAGGGTGACATGACTACATGTCATAGGCTTCAAGCCTATCATTGAAGGATAAGTCTAAGGGAGAAGGGGGGACTTTATTCATCGTATGGTGTAACATTTGGGAAGTTCATATTGATAAATATTAGTTATACTTTGAGTCCAGATAGTTCAGATAATATCACGGGGGTTATAGATGCATTGAAGGAAATAAGGGATGCATTTGGAAGACTTGGTTGCAAAATAAGTTAGGCCCAGTAGGGGCAGTGATGGGTCAGATTTTAGTTTCAGCTTTGATAACACTGTGTGATGTTTAATTTGTTACTAACCTTTGAGAAAGTTATGATATTGAGATAGGTTGGAGAGTGATGCCTGGAGACAACACTCAGATGCCGGTGTTGACTGTTCCTGATCTGGATAAAGATGGACAAGTGGAACTGATGGATAAATATCATTTTGATTATTTGATGATTTAAAAAAAAAAAAATCAATATTGGGGTGATGTTGGTATGATTTATGAATCAAAGGGGGGAATAGGTTTATGTGATTCATGCATCATTTATATATCATTGTTATATTCTTAGTTGATATTGATGTTTAATTTGAAAGTGTTTGTTTTGCAAAAGATACTGTTTGGTCGTTTCTTTTTCTTCCAGAAGCATTTGGGAGAACATGTGGAGATTGAAATACTCAAACAAAGACAATATGAAGGGACAATATGACTGGAGGAGATGAAACAAGGAGGGTGTGGCCGATTCCATCATCAACAATCCATTGGAAGAGGAGACTACAGGGAGAAGTGTAGTGGACTACATTCCAGTGTTTGCAATGAAATATAGACATGTGTAATACATAATTGTGTAATAGCCTCAGGGATTAATTTTGTAGAATGATGTTTGATGTTATTGAATACATGTGAGGAACTTAGATGTTTTTGTTTATTTCGTGAATGTTTAGGGACAGGAATTTAGGCAGGGAGAGTTCCACTTTACGGTCCAATGGGTTGACCAGCCTTAGAGTGGATGTTTTTGGATTGGATTTTGTTTGCAGGGGCTTACATGTGTATTTAATTGCATCATACTTTCAAGTGCATTTACATGGTTTATGAGGTTATCTGGAGTACCGACGGTGGTTGCCTGGGGCAGAGGGACCGTGAGAGAATTTTACTGTCTTGATTGATGGATGGATATCTGAAAAGATGGCTGCCGGACAGTTTTTCGCTCTTACACTCCATAGAGATTTGTTCATATGTCATAGTAATGTATTCACACTTCATATGTCATAGTAATGTATTCACACTTCATAAACAGTTATTTCATAGAAAGGTATTTACACTCTAGAGGAGAATGTTTTTGGTTTAATGTTAAAGATACTCAATAAGATAAATTGTTACTAGTCATAATCCTATTCTGTTTGTTTTCGAGACGTTTAGTTCGTCTCGAAGGGGGGAATATCGTATCTGAAGATTATGCCTTTGTTAAATGTTTTTCATGAAGAAATGGAATGTTGTTTGTTAGTATCAAGAGGGAATGTTTTGGGTGTGACGTCACATACAACAGACCGGAAGTGTGTTGTAGACACGGGGATTGGACAGTAGAGGGAGCCACTCACATCTCGGAAGGTTATATATAAGGGGGGAACCACGACGGAGGGGCAGAACGAGCAGCCATTCCGAGGCGTCGCTCTCCGGGTGTCATGTCACCTGTCATTTATGCTGTAACCTCGTGATTTTAATAAAAGCCTCTAACACGATGCAGCATAGACGGACTCTTTGTTGACAGCAATAATGGCCACCACTCATCCGATACGACAACTGTCTCCTAGACTAAAAACAAAGGCTGCATGTACTGCCTATATTTTGAGGGAAACGCACTGTCCATTATTTGATTTGATCAGGGCAGGGCAGCACACACAAACTGCATTTAGTCCAATAACAATCCATGATATTATTAGGGTGATAAATAAAAGGCTGTTGCTCCATGACACAAGAGTACGCTCTACTGGGACAAAAAGCTTACAGCACCTGGTATTCCAAGGCAGTCTCCCATCCTAGTACTAACCAGGCCAGACCCTGCTTAGCTTCCGAGATCAGACGAGATCGGGCGTATTTATTTTTTTTTTTTTTTTTATTTTTTTTTTTAATTCCTCCACATCATAGCTCCTTATGAAACACCATAGCTTCTAGTTCCATGTCAAAGCTTCTTATATCACAGCTCCTAATAACCCATCTTAGCTTCACAGCTTATTTTTACATATCATAGCTTCATATCATATCATCTCAGCATATAACACAGTTTATCATACCACGTCATAGCTTCTTACATGCTTTTACAGCAACTGGTATTCCAAGGTGGTCCCCCATCCAAGTACTAACCAGCCCTAAACCTGCTTAGCTTCCGAGATCTGACGAGATCGGGCGTATTCAGGCTGGTATGGCCGTAAGCTAGGGAACAACTCTTGGTACACTATATAAAGTCAATGTGTCACTCACTCTGAAAGGGACACAGAAACGTATCCACTTTGTGACACAAACTGAAGAAGCTCAACCCTTGCTTACATTTCCAATATATATATATATATTTATGAGTCTTGTTGGGGGGGGGGGAAGAGGGCATATCCTATGTTGATTTATGACAAGTTCATTGACTAGGGCCCTATAAAATAGGCGTTGCGGACCGAATCACGGAATCCAGACATTAAACCGAAATTCAACAATATTCAAACATTTATTGAACTTAGTAAGAAATCAACTAAAACTATTCAACTTGTTAGAAAACGCATTAATTTGCCCAAGTCAATCATAAGACATGAACAAAATGCATCAGTGATTCGTATTTCCATGAACTTTCTGAAACGGCACAGGAATGCCCCTGTCTGTGTGCATGTGTGCGGTGCGCGCGTATATCTACACTTTGTGTAGCCGTTAGCGATGATGCTAATGATAACCTTCTTCTGGTAGGGAAGGAATGGCTTTCCCAAAAACCTTCGCAAGTAAATGTTAACTACAAAGTAGCCTATGCCTGCCTGGCAGAATTATACCGTGATCATTTGCATCACTCCAGTGGCCATTTGTTCTACAGCAACACCGCTTAACCAAACAAAGGTCTCTTCCTGGTGCACGCTTGCATTTAAGGGTAACTACACCCCAAAATCTAAATGTCTTACATTTTTCCCAGACCTCACAAATGGTCACCTGATAGGGTTTAAACATTGTTGTGGACATAGAACATCCAATTGTGCTGTTTTGCTATTAAAAAGGTGTACCTTTGAGAGCGAAAACCTGCCAAAACAGGGACAAACGGTCAACGGGGAAATCTAAACGGAGAAAAGGGAACTTGGGAATTAACGGAATCAGGCAAAACTTTGAAGGGATTTTATAGTGCCCTAATGGACTACAGACATTGACTGTCTCCTAGACTAAAAACAAAGGCTGCATGTACTGCCTATATTTTGAGGGAAACGCACTGTCCATTATTTGATTTGATCAGGGCAGGGCAGCACACACAAACTGCATTTAGTCCAATAACAATCCATGATATTATTAGGGTGATAAATAAAAGGCAGTTGCTCCATGACACAAGAGCACGCTCTACTGGGACAAAAAGCTTACAGCACCTGGTATTCTCAGGCGGTCTCCCATCCAAGTACTGATCAGGCCCGACCCTGCTTAGCTTCCGAGATCAGACGAGATCGGGCGTATTCAGGCTGGTATGGCCGTAAGCGAGGGAACAACTCTTGGTACACTATATAAAGTCAATGTGTCACTCACTCTGAAAGGGACACAGAAACGTATCCACTTTGTGACACAAACTGAAGAAGCTCAACCCTTGCTTACATTTCCAATATATATATATATATATATATATATATATATACAGTGGGGAGAACAAGTATTTGATACACTGCCGATTTTGCAGGTTTTCCTACTTACAAAGCATGTAGAGGTCTGTAATTATTATCATAGGTACACTTCAACTGTGAGAGACGGAATCTAAAACAAAAATCCAGAAAATCACATTGTATGATTTTTAAGTAATTAATTTGCATTTTATTGCATGACATAAGTATTTGATCACCTACCAACCAGTAAGAATTCCGGCTCTCACAGACCTGTTAGTTTTTCTCTCCTGTTCTCCACTCATTACCTGTATTAACTGCACCTGTTTGAACTCGTTACCTGTATAAAAGACACCTGTCCACACACTCAATCAAACAGACTCCAACCTCTCCACAATGGCCAAGACCAGAGAGCTGTGTAAGGACATCAGGGATAAAATTGTAGACCTGCACAAGGCTGGGATGGGCTACAGGACAATAGGCAAGCAGCTTGGTGAGAAGGCAACAACTGTTGGCGCAATTATTAGAAAATGGAAGAAGTTCAAGATGACGGTAAATCACCCTCGGTCTGGGGCTCCATGCAAGATCTCACCTCATGGGGCATCAATGATCATGAGGAAGGTGAGGGATCAGCCCAGAACTACACGGCAGGACCTGGTCAATGACCTGAAGAGAGCTGGGACCACAGTCTCAAAGAAAACCATTAGTAACACACTACGCCGTCATGGATTAAAATCCTGCAGCGCACGCAAGGTCCCCCTGCTCAAGCCAGCGCATGTCCAGGCCCGTCTGAAGTTTGCCAATGACCATCTGGATGATCCAGAGGAGGAATGGGAGAAGGTCATGTGGTCTGATGAGACAAAAATATAGCTTTTTGGTCTAAACTCCACTCGCCGTGTTTGGAGGAAGAAGAAGGATGAGTACAACCCCAAGAACACCATCCCAACCGTGAAGCATGGAGGTGGAAACATCATTCTTTGGGGATGGTTTTCTGCAAAGGGGACAGGACGACTGCACCGTATTGAGGGGAGGATGGATGGGGCCATGTATCGCGAGATCTTGGCCAACAACCTCCTTCCCTCAGTAAGAGCATTGAAGATGAGTCGTGGCTGGGTCTTCCAGCATGACAATGACCCGAAACACACAGCCAGGGCAACTAAGGAGTGGCTCCGTAAGAGGCATCTCAAGGTCCTGGAGTGGCCTAACCAGTCTCCAGACCTGAACCCAATAGAAAATCTTTGGAGGGAGCTGAAAGTCCGTATTGCCCAGTGACAGCCCCGAAACCTGAAGGATCTGGAGAAGGTCTGTATGGAGGAGTGGGCCAAAATCCCTGCTGCAGTGTGTGCAAACCTGGTAAAGACCTACAGGAAACGTATGATCTCTGTAATTGCAAACAAAGGTTTCTGTACCAAATATTAAGTTCTGCTTTTCTGATGTATCAAATACTTATGTCATGCAATAAAATGCAAATTAATTACTTAAAAATCATACAATGTGATATATATATATATTTTTTTTATTCCGTCTCTCACAGTTGAAGTGTACCTATGATAAAAATTACAGAACTCTACATGCTTTGTAAGTAGGAAAACCTGCAAAATCGGCAGTGTATCAAATACTTGTTCTCCCCACTGTATATATTTGAGTCTTGTTGGGGGGGGGGGAAGAGGGCATATCCTATGTTGATTTATGACAAGTTCATTGACTAGGGCCCTATAAAATAAACGTTGCGGACCGAATCACGGAATCCAGACATTAAACCGAAATGCAACAATATTCAAACATTTATTGAACTTAGTAAGAAATCAACTAAATCTATTCAACTTGTTAGAAAACACATTCATTTGCCCAAGTCAATCATAAGACATGAACAAAATGCATCAGTGATTCGTATTTCCATGAACTTTCTGGCACGGCACAGGAATGCCCCTGTCTGTGTGCATGTGTGCGGTGCGCGCGTATGTCTAAGCTTTGTGTAGCCGTTAGCGATGATGCTAATGATAACCTTCTTCTGGTAGGGAAGGAATGGCTTTCCCCAAAACCTTCGCAAGTAAATGTTAACTACAAAGTAGCCTATGCCTGCCTGGCAGAATTATACCGTGATCATTTGCATCACTCCAGTGGCCATTTGTTCTACAGCAACACCGCTTAACCAAACAAAGGTCTCTTCCTGGTGCACGCTTGCATTTAAGGGTAACTACACCCCAAAATCTAAATGTCTTACATTTTTCCCAGACCTCACAAATGGTCACCTGATAGGGTTTAAACATTGTTGTGGACATAGAACATCCAATTGTGCTGTTTTGCTATTAAAAAGGTGTACTTTTGAGAGCGAAAACCTGCCAAAACAGGGACAAACGGTCAACGGGGAAATCTAAACGGAGAAAAGGGAACTTGGGAATTAACGGAATCAGGCAAAACATTGAAGGGATTTTATAGTGCCCTAATGGACTACAGACATTGACTGTCTCCTAGACTAAAAACAAAGGCTGCATGTACTGCCTATATTTTGAGGGAAACGCACTGTCCATTATTTGATTTGATCAGGGCAGGGCAGCACACACAAACTGCATTTAGTCCAATAACAATCCATGATATTATTAGGGTGATAAATAAAAGGCAGTTGCTCCATGACACAAGAGCAAGCTCTACTGGGACAAAAAGCTTACAGCACCTGGTATTCCCAGGCAGTCTCCCATCCAAGTACAGACCAGGCCCGACCCTGCTTAGCTTCCGAGATCGGACGAGATCGGGCGTATTCAGGCTGGTATGGCCGTAAGCGAGGGAACAACTCTTGGTACACTATATAAAGTCAATGTGTCACTCACTCTGAAAGGGACACAGAAACGTATCCACTTTGTGACACAAACTGAAGAAGCTCAACCCTTGCTTACATTTCCAATATATATATATTTATGAGTCTTGTTGGGGGGGGGGGAAGAGGGCATATCCTATGTTGATTTATGACAAGTTCATTGACTAGGGCCCTATAAAATAGGCGTTGCGGACCGAATCACGGAATCCAGACATTAAACCGAAATTCAACAATATTCAAACATTTATTGAACTTAGTAAGAAATCAACTAAAACTATTCAACTTGTTAGAAAACGCATTAATTTGCCCAAGTCAATCATAAGACATGAACAAAATGCATCAGTGATTCGTATTTCCATGAACTTTCTGAAACGGCACAGGAATGCCCCTGTCTGTGTGCATGTGTGCGGTGCGCGCGTATATCTACACTTTGTGTAGCCGTTAGCGATGATGCTAATGATAACCTTCTTCTGGTAGGGAAGGAATGGCTTTCCCCAAAACCTTCGCAAGTAAATGTTAACTACAAAGTAGCCTATGCCTGCCTGGCAGAATTATACCGTGATCATTTGCATCACTCCAGTGGCCATTTGTTCTACAGCAACACCGCTTAACCAAACAAAGGTCTCTTCCTGGTGCACGCTTGCATTTAAGGGTAACTACACCCCAAAATCTAAATGTGTTACATTTTTCCCAGACCTCACAAATGGTCACCTGATAGGGTTTAAACATTGTTGTGGACATAGAACATCCAATTGTGCTGTTTTGCTATTAAAAAGGTGTACTTTTGAGAGCGAAAACCTGCCAAAACAGGGACAAACGGTCAACGGGGAAATCTAAACGGAGAAAAGGGAACTTGGGAATTAACGGAATCAGGCAAAACTTTGAAGGGATTTTATAGTGCCCTAATGGACTACAGACATTGACTGTCTCCTAGACTAAAAACAAAGGCTGCATGTACTGCCTATATTTTGAGGGAAACGCACTGTCCATTATTTGATTTGATCAGGGCAGGGCAGCACACACAAACTGCATTTAGTCCAATAACAATCCATGATATTATTAGGGTGATAAATAAAAGGCAGTTGCTCCATGACACAAGAGCACGCTCTACTGGGACAAAAAGCTTACAGCACCTGGTATTCTCAGGCGGTCTCCCATCCAAGTACTGATCAGGCCCGACCCCGCTTAGCTTCCGAGATCAGACGAGATCGGGCGTATTCAGGCTGGTATGGCCGTAAGCGAGGGAACAACTCTTGGTACACTATATAAAGTCAATGTGTCACTCACTCTGAAAGGGACACAGAAACGTATCCACTTTGTGACACAAACTGAAGAAGCTCAACCCTTGCTTACATTTCCAATATATATATATATATATATATATATATATATTTGAGTCTTGTTGGGGGGGGGGAAGAGGGCATATCCTATGTTGATTTATGACAAGTTCATTGACTAGGGCCCTATAAAATAGGCGTTGCGGACCGAATCATGGAATCCAGACATTAAACCGAAATGCAACAATATTCAAACATTTTTTGAACTTAGTAAGAAATCAACTAAATCTATTCAACTTGTTAGAAAACACATTCATTTGCCCAAGTCAATCATAAGACATGAACAAAATGCATCAGTGATTCGTATTTCCATGAACTTTCTGGCACGGCACAGGAATGCCCCTGTCTGTGTGCATGTGTGCGGTGCGCGCGTATGTCTACACTTTGTGTAGCCGTTAGCGATGATGCTAATGATAACCTTCTTCTGGTAGGGAAGGAATGGCTTTCCCCAAAACCTTCGCAAGTAAATGTTAACTACAAAGTAGCCTATGCCTGCCTGGCAGAATTATACCGTGATCATTTGCATCACTCCAGTGGCCATTTGTTCTACAGCAACACTGCTTAACCAAACAAAGGTCTCTTCCTGGTGCACGCTTGCATTTAAGGGTAACTACACCCTAAAATCTAAATGTCTTACATTTTTCCCAGACCTCACAAATGGTCACCTGATAGGGTTTAAACATTGTTGTGGACATAGAACATCCAATTGTGCTGTTTTGCTATTAAAAAGGTGTACTTTTGAGAGCGAAAACCTGCCAAAACAGGGACAAACGGTCAACGGGGAAATCTAAACGGAGAAAAGGGAACTTGGGAATTAACGGAATCAGGCAAAACATTGAAGGGATTTTATAGTGCCCTAATGGACTACAGACATTGACTGTCTCCTAGACTAAAAACAAAGGCTGCATGTACTGCCTATATTTTGAGGGAAACGCACTGTCCATTATTTGATTTGATCAGGGCAGGGCAGCACACACAAACTGCATTTAGTCCAATAACAATCCATGATATTATTAGGGTGATAAATAAAAGGCAGTTGCTCCATGACACAAGAGCACGCTCTACTGGGACAAAAAGCTTACAGCACCTGGTATTCCCAGGCGGTCTCCCATCCAAGTACTGACCAGGCCCGACCCTGCTTAGCTTCCGAGATCGGAAGAGATCGGGCGTATTCAGGCTGGTATGGCCGTAAGCGAGGGAACAACTCTTGGTACACTATATAAAGTCAATGTGTCACTCACTCTGAAAGGGACACAGAAACGTATCCACTTTGTGACACAAACTGAAGAAGCTCAACCCTTGCTTACATTTCCAATATATATATATATATATTTTAGTCTTGTTGGGGGGGGGGGGGGAGAGGGCATATCCTATGTTGATTTATGACAAGTTCATTGACTAGGGCCCTATAAAATAGGCGTTGCGGACCGAATCACGGAATCCAGACATTAAACCGAAATGCAACAATATTCAAACATTTATTGAACTTAGTAAGAAATCAACTAAATCTATTCAACTTGTTAGAAAACACATTCATTTGCCCAAGTCAATCATAAGACATGAACAAAATGCATCAGTGATTCGTATTTCCATGAACTTTCTGGCAGGGCACAGGAATGCCCCTGTCTGTGTGCATGTGTGCGGTGCGCGCGTATGTCTACACTTTGTGTAGCCGTTAGCGATGATGCTAATGATAACCTTCTTCTGGTAGGGAAGGAATGGCTTTCCCCAAAACCTTCGCAAGTAAATGTTAACTACAAAGTAGCCTATGCCTGCCTGGCAGAATTATACCGTGATCATTTGCATCACTCCAGTGGCCATTTGTTCTACAGCAACACCGCTTAACCAAACAAAGGTCTCTTCCTGGTGCACGCTTGCATTTAAGGGTAACTACATCCCAAAATCTAAATGTCTTACATTTTTCCCAGACCTCACAAATGGTCACCTGATAGGGTTTAAACATTGTTGTGGACATAGAACATCCAATTGTGCTGTTTTGCTATTAAAAAGGTGTACTTTTGAGAGCGAAAACCTGCCAAAACAGGGACAAACGGTCAACGGGGAAATCTAAACGGAGAAAAGGGAACTTGGGAATTAACGGAATCAGGCAAAACATTGAAGGGATTTTATAGTGCCCTAATGGACTACAGACATTGACTGTCTCCTAGACTAAAAACAAAGGCTGCATGTACTGCCTATATTTTGAGGGAAATGCACTGTCCATTATTTGATTTGATCAGGGCAGGGCAGCACACACAAACTGCATTTAGTCCAATAACAATCCATGATATTATTAGGGTGATAAATAAAAGGCAGTTGCTCCATGACACAAGAGCACGCTCTACTGGGACAAAAAGCTTACAGCACCTGGTATTCCCAGGCGGTCTCCCATCCAAGTACTGACCAGGCACAACCCTGCTTAGCTTCCGAGATCGGACGAGATCGGGCGTATTTTTTTTTTTTATAATTTATTATGAAAATCAGACAATTTTACATCATTTCAATCATCATTAAAGGGTGAACAATTCACCCTTTTACAAAATCAGAAAGAAGATACAATAAATCAACAATTAAAACACTCACCTAATCCAATTAATAGTTAAACACAAGTTTTCCATTTGATGACATTCTAATAAATGTACTCCCCCACACAAATTCTTTTTCAAAGTTGCCCCCACCATATCTCTGCATTATCTCTATATTTCCCTCCAACATACTCTTAAAAAGTACCTCCACACTCACACATTTCCCTTCATAATGCCCCAAGTTCCTTCTTAGTCTTACAGCATATCGAGCATGACTTAAAACATAATTAACCAAATTAAAATTCAAAACTTTACTTTTCCCATTAATACCAAAAAGAAAAAATCTCCTCCATTCCACCCCATTAAAAATCTCCTCCCCCCAATGTTTCACTAAAAGCTCCTTTAAAAACTCATGAAAACCTCTTATTCTACTGCATTCAATGAAAAAGTGCATAAAGTTTTCCACCTCTATATGACAAATGTCACATTCTCTATTAATATTTCTGTTGATTTGATGTAAGACCACATTAGTAAAAATCCTATTATGTTTTATTTTAAAATCATTGTCTTCACATTCTATGGAATTCCCCTTTACATTAACATTCCTCCATATTGACTTCACATCCAAATCTACAAAAACCTCCGACCACACTTTCTCCGAAGCAGGCACTCTTATCTCTTTTAAAATACATTTACTATAGACTGTTTTAACTTTCAAGCCTGACAAATCACATTTCACTCCACCACTTTCATACAATAAAACCGGCAAACCCCTGGCTCTCTTAACCGCCCCTGTATTTATTAAAACACCCCACTCCTTCGGAATGCACCCTAAAATTCTCTTATACATATTTTCTACTGTAGTTTTGCTTATTTCATCGTCGACCTCAACAACATTGTCATAAATAGCTTGTACCGGTAGAAACCCCGGCCTGACCTCATATAGAATATCACCAATCTGTCGCATCCCAGCTCTCATAAAATATTTACAATACAACATTGTATTATTATATTTGATCTTTGGATTCAAAAAGATAGGCTGATTTAAAATATTCTCCAAACTGTTACATTCATAAGAAATGTGTGGTAAAACCTGCCCCCAAGCCTCGAAAACTTCCTTATAAAACAAAGGTATATTTCCCAACATGTCTTGTTTTACACTCATTAATAAACCATTATCCCCTATCCTCCCAACCTCCTGCAAATACTCTGCAAAAAACCTTTTCCACCCGTAATCTAATTCCCCATATAAATACTTCCGAACCATTTTCACTCTTATTGCTATTTTCCTCACCCTTAAATCCACTAACTTCAAGCCCCCCTCCTCATAACCCGCAATCAATGTTTTAAAAGCGATTTTCGCCCCCTTCCCATCCCATAAAAATTCAACTAAAATCTTATTCATTTCAATTAAAACCCATTCTGGCACATCTAAGACATTCATGACGTGAATACAAATTGACATCAGTAAAGAATTTATAACAATAACCTTCCCCTTTAATTTTAACAACCTCCCCTTCCACATATTTACAACCTTTCTGACTTTATTTATCACCCCACTCCATGTCAAATCCCTAGCTTCTTTTTCTTTTACACCTAAAAAAACTCCCAACACCTTAAAATATTCTTTGGCCTCTTTAAAAGGAAAAATCCCCTCATTTACCTTCCCAATATACATTACAACAGACTTTTCCATATTAACTTTAGCTCCTGATGCTCTTCCATATACTTTAAAACCTTCTATTACCCTTTTTACACTGTCCTCATCTCTAACTGTTATAGTTGTGTCATCTGCATATTGGTGAATCAAACTAAATCCCCCCTGTGGAGTCTGTACACAATTAATAAAATTATCCTTCTTAAGAAAAGCCGCTAAAGGCTCAGCTGATAAAACATACAATAAAGCAGATAAAGGACATCCCTGTCTCACAGATCTCTCCAGAGTAAAAGAATCAGTTAAAACCCCATTGCATTTCACCCTACTTTTTGCATTTCTATATAATAATTTAATCCACCCTATTATTTTATTACCAAAGCCAAATCTTTCCAAGACCCTAAACATAAAATCATGTTCTACTCTATCAAAAGCCTTATTTAAATCTATGCTTAAAACAATACCTCCTATCTTATCCCCATTCATTTTGTGTATCACGTCTCTAATCGTATTAATTGTGTCAGCTATATCCCTCCCAGGAACACTATAATTCTGTGTTGGTGCTATAATATCATGTAAAACTCTCTTCATCCTATTCGCTAAAATTTTGGCCAAAATCTTATAATCCACATTTAATAAACTAATTGGCCTATAATTTTCCAATTTCACCTTACTCCCTTTGTTTTTATATAAAATAGTTATCATTCCTGTCACCATTGATTCTGATACACAATCATTCTCCTCCATATAGTGATAAACCTCCAATAAAATAGGTGCTACAAGACTTTCATAAATTTTATAAAACTCTGCAATGATACCATCTACACCAGGGCTCTTATTCACCTGTAAACCCTTTATCGCATCCATCACTTCATTTACTGTAATCTTCCCATCACACATCACCTTATCTTCTCCATTAATTTTCACCTCCACACTACCTAAAATCTCCTGTACACACCCCTCATCCACCTCCCCTTTTTTAAATAAGTCCTTATAAAAACTCTGCACTGTCTCTAAAATCTCTACATAATAATCTACTACTTCCCCCTTTACATTTTCAATCTGTCTAAGATATGTTCTTCTTTGAGTACTCTTCTCTAATCCAAGAAAAAAAGAAGTGCATTTCTCCCCCTCCAAAAAATACTTTGCTTTGCTTCTTATAATGGCCCCCATACACTTATCCATGTCATATTTACTCAATTTTGCTTTCAACTCTAAAAATTTTTCTATATTATAATTATTTTCACTGTCACACTTCCCCATTTCCTCAACCAATTTGGCTCTCAACTCATTTTCTTTTCTTTCATCCTGCCTCTCTTTTTCCTTGCATATCTTATACTAAAAACTTTTATTTTTTCCTTAACCTTGTCCCACCATAAACACTTATCCTCCCCTTTCTGCTTATCCTCCATTTCACATATTATCAAAGATTTAAGTTGTTTACAATAATCCTCATCCCCCAAATAACTCGCATTCATACACCATGTACCACCTCCTATTCTTTCTTTGTCTAAACCCACCGAGAAATTTAAACATGCATGATCACTGAGTGTTGTAAATACATACTTAACATCTTTCATACAATCCCTTAAATCTTCTTTAACTAAAATCAAATCTATCCTGGTTTGTTTTAATTCCCCTAAAACCACCTGCCTTCTAGAAAATTCTCGTTTATCGGGATTGTCATCTCTCCATATGTCAATAAGTTTTTTCTCAACCATCATTTTCTTTAAAACCCCTCTAGATGCATCATTTCTAAAAGCAGCTCCCCTTGTCATATCTAATCTGTCCATTTTCACATTAAAATCCCCCACCACGATGCAATTTCCCACACTCCATCGTCCCACTTCAACAAATAAAACCTTGCGCTCTATTTCATTATTTGGCGCATAAACATTTATAATTCTAAACTTCATATCCATATACTCAAAATCTAAAACTAAAATCCTCCCATTATTATCATCATGTACATGTACCACTTTGTCCACCACATCCTTTCTCACTAGAATAGCAACCCCACTAGAATTCCCTCTACCATTATTAACAAAAATAAAATCCCTCCATATTTGTTTTACTTTCAATACACAATCATTGTCCCAATGCGTCTCTTGTAGACATAAGATATCCACATTCTTCATTTGAACTATATTTTGAAATTTATCCATCGTCCTTAAACCATTTACATTTAGGGACACAAACTTAACCATTTCAAAAAATAATAAAATGAAAAGAAATACCTTCATTGTCCTCTACTTTTTGTCCTGTTTCTTTCCTCTTCTATCCTTCTTCTCCCCCCCCCGTCGCTTTCCTCTTCCTGTAGCTTTCCCTTAGTTGTTCTACCTTTGCCCCTTCGTCCGTATCAGATATCTCCTCCAAGCCCATTTCGTCCAACCAACTCAAGTTCTTTACTCCCACATCCGTTGTGCTCCCCGTATCTCTCTCCGTCTCTGGTATTGTCGTCAAACTCAAACTGCCCTCCATGTCTTCACCCCCTGAGGTACTCGCAGGGCCTGAGCTTTCCCCAATAATCTGTGCGTCCCCAGTGCCTCCACCCAGCCCGATCCCCCCCTCCTCCTGTAAACTCCCTCTTCTCATCTCTGAGTCCAAGCTGCTCCCTATTTCGTCTGCCTTTTGCTCTTCCATCTCTCCACCTTCCTCCACATCCTCTTCCCCATCCTCTTCTTCTCCTCCCGGTGATACATCGGCTTCCATTAAGAGGTCCTGGCTCTCCTCCTCACTTACAACCTCTCCACAGTTGCACTCATCGGTTCCCTTCCGACATCCTGCGCAAACTGCCCTATCTCTCGCTCCAGCACATTCCCTCGCATAGTGTCCCTGGTTTCCGCACTTAAAACACCTAAAGTCAGGGCAGTCCTTTAAAATATGTCCAGGTTGAATACACAGGCGACATACCCTAACCTGCTTGTCATGAATCACCCTGAAATATTCACCACCCTCCATTGTCTCGAACTTAGTGGAATACGGCAAGGACTGCACGGTGTCCGTGAACTTTACCTTACAGTATCTTGTCCCATCCACGATTTCCGTCCCCGGCCAGACTCTCCTTCTGATTTCTGAGACCGCAGCTACACCCCAGATCCGCAGTTTATCCAGTATAGCTCCGTCTTCGATATAAACTGGCAAATTCATAAACGAGACTATGAGTTCGTTTGCCATCATATCTCTCGCCATTACCTTCGTGTTCTTAATCATGAACCCATCCATTAAACACTCTTTTCCATTTTCATCCCCCATCGTGACTTCATATTCCCTTTCTCCTTTTATTCTGCACCCCACCACCTTTCCGCACACATCTTTAATTGATCTTAGTAATTCCATCGTCGTTATCTTGTCTTCTCCCATCAATTCCACTGCCACTGTTCGTTCCTTGCCGTATTTTGAGCCACCTTCAGGTCCAAGTTTTGTCCGTTGCGCATTGCCTTTGTCTTTATCCGTTCCATTATTCTTTGCCATGTTGTCCGTCATTAACCAAACAGAAAAAAAGTCTAAAAAAACTCACCCCCAAGCAGCAGAACTGCAAGGGGGGGAAAAAACTAACTAACCTTAAACTTAATTGAATTCAAAATCAAACAATTGTCCTTCAATAAACTAAGAAACTCAAGCAAATAGTTCTCTCCCAAACACTCACTTACAGCTTAATCACCTGCACCTGTCTCACTCAACTCACCGGAAGGGCGTATTCAGGCTGGTATGGCCGTAAGCGAGGGAACAACTCTTGGTACACTATATAAAGTCAATGTGTCACTCACTCTGAAAGGGACACAGAAACGTATCCACTTTGTGACACAAACTGAAGAAGCTCAACCCTTGCTTACATTTCCAATATATATATATATATATATATATATATATATATATATATATATATATATATATATATATATATATATATATATATATATATATATATATATATATATATATATATATATATATATATATATATATTTGAGTCTTGTTGGGGGGGGGGGAAGAGGGCATATCCTATGTTGATTTATGACAAGTTCATTGACTAGGGCCCTATAAAATAGGCGTTGCGGACCGAATCACGGAATCCAGACATTAAACCGAAATTCAACAATATTCAAACATTTATTGAACTTAGTAAGAAATCAACTAAATCTATTCAACTTGTTAGAAAACGCATTCATTTGCCCAGGTCAATCATAAGACATGAACAAAATGCATCAGTGATTCGTATTTCCATGAACTTTCTGAAACGGCACAGGAATGCCCCTGTCTGTGTGCATGTGTGCGGTGCGCGCGTATATCTACACTTTGTGTAGCCGTTAGCGATGATGCTATTGATAAACTTCTTCTGGTAGGGAAGGAATGGCTTTCCCCAAAACCTTCGCAAGTAAATGTTAACTACAAAGTAGCCTATGCCTGCCTGGCAGAATTATACCGTGATCATTTGCATCACTCCAGTGGCCATTTGTTCTACAGCAACACCGCTTAACCAAACAAAGGTCTCTTCCTGGTGCACGCTTACATTTAAGGGTAACTACACCCCAAAATCTAAATGTCTTACATTTTTCCCAGACCTCACAAATGGTCACCTGATAGGGTTTAAACATTGTTGTGGACATAGAACATCCAATTGTGCTGTTTTGCTATTAAAAAGGTGTACTTTTGAGAGCGAAAACCTGCCAAAACAGGGACAAACAGTCAACGGGGAAATCTAAACGGAGAAAAGGGAACTTGGGAATTAACGGAATCAGGCAAAACATTGAAGGGATTTTATAGTGCCCTAATGGACTACAGACATTGACTGTCTCCTAGACTAAAAACAAAGGCTGCATGTACTGCCTATATTTTGAGGGAAACGCACTGTCCATTATTTGATTTGATCAGGGCAGGGCAGCACACACAAACTGCATTAAGTCCAATAACAATCCATGATATTATTAGAGTGATAAATAAAAGGCAGTTGCTCCATGACACAAGAGCACACTCTACTGGGACAAAAAGCTTACAGCACCTGGTATTCCCAGGCTGTCTCCCAACCAAGTACTAACCAGGCCTGACCCTGCTTAGCTTCCGAGATCGGACGAGTTCGGGTGTATTCAGGCTGTTATGGCCGTAAGCGAGGAAACAACTCTTGGTACACTATATAAAGTCAATGTGTCACTCACTCTGAAAGGGACACAGAAACGTATCCACTTTGTGACACAAACTGAAGAAGCTCAACCCTTGCTTACATTTCCAATATATATATATATATATTTTAGTCTTGTTGGGGGGGGGGGGGGAGAGGGCATATCCTATGTTGATTTATGACAAGTTCATTGACTAGGGCCCTATAAAATAGGCGTTGCGGACCGAATCACGGAATCCAGACATTAAACCGAAATGCAACAATATTCAAACATTTATTGAACTTAGTAAGAAATCAACTAAATCTATTCAACTTGTTAGAAAACACATTCATTTGCCCAAGTCAATCATAAGACTTGAACAAAATGCATCAGTGATTCGTATTTCCATGAACTTTCTGGCAGGGCACAGGAATGCCCCTGTCTGTGTGCATGTGTGCGGTGCGCGCGTATGTCTACACTTTGTGTAGCCGTTAGCGATGATGCTAATGATAACCTTCTTCTGGTAGGGAAGGAATGGCTTTCCCCAAAACCTTCGCAAGTAAATGTTAACTACAAAGTAGCCTATGCCTGCCTGGCAGAATTATACCGTGATCATTTGCATCACTCCAGTGGCCATTTGTTCTACAGCAACACCGCTTAACCAAACAAAGGTCTCTTCCTGGTGCACGCTTGCATTTAAGGGTAACTACATCCCAAAATCTAAATGTCTTACATTTTTCCCAGACCTCACAAATGGTCACCTGATAGGGTTTAAACATTGTTGTGGACATAGAACATCCAATTGTGCTGTTTTGCTATTAAAAAGGTGTACTTTTGAGAGCGAAAACCTGCCAAAACAGGGACAAACGGTCAACGGGGAAATCTAAACGGAGAAAAGGGAACTTGGGAATTAACGGAATCAGGCAAAACATTGAAGGGATTTTATAGTGCCCTAATGGACTACAGACATTGACTGTCTCCTAGACTAAAAACAAAGGCTGCATGTACTGCCTATATTTTGAGGGAAATGCACTGTCCATTATTTGATTTGATCAGGGCAGGGCAGCACACACAAACTGCATTTAGTCCAATAACAATCCATGATATTATTAGGGTGATAAATAAAAGGCAGTTGCTCCATGACACAAGAGCACGCTCTACTGGGACAAAAAGCTTACAGCACCTGGTATTCCCAGGCGGTCTCCCATCCAAGTACTGACCAGGCCCAACCCTGCTTAGCTTCCGAGATCGGACGAGATCGGGCGTATTTTTTTTTTTTATATTTTATTATGAAAATCAGACAATTTTACATCATTTCAATCATCATTAAAGGGTGAACAATTCACCCTTTTACAAAATCAGAAAGAAGATACAATAAATCAACAATTAAAACACTCACCTAATCCAATTAATAGTTAAACACAAGTTTTCCATTTGATGACATTCTAATAAATGTACTCCCCCACACAAATTCTTTTTCAAAGTTGCCCCCACCATATCTCTGCATTATCTCTATATTTCCCTCCAACATACTCTTAAAAAGTACCTCCACACTCACACATTTCCCTTCATAATGCCCCAAGTTCCTTCTTAGTCTTACAGCATATCGAGCATGACTTAAAACATAATTAACCAAATTAAAATTCAAAACTTTACTTTTCCCATTAATACCAAAAATAAAAAATCTCCTCCATTCCACCCCATTAAAAATCTCCTCCCCCCAATGTTTCACTAAAAGCTCCTTTAAAAACTCATGAAAACCTCTTATTCTACTGCATTCAATGAAAAAGTGCAGAAAGTTTTCCACCTCTATATGACAAATGTCACATTCTCTATTAATATTTCTGTTGATTTGATGTAAGACCACATTAGTAAAAATCCTATTATGTTTTATTTTAAAATCATTGTCTTCACATTCTATGGAATTCCCCTTTACATTAACATTCCTCCATATTGACTTCACATCCAAATCTACAAAAACCTCCGACCACACTTTCTCCGAAGCAGGCACTCTTATCTCTTTTAAAATACATTTACTATAGACTGTTTTAACTTTCAAGCCTGACAAATCACATTTCACTCCACCACTTTCATACAATAAAACCGGCAAACCCCTGGCTCTCTTAACCGCCCCTGTATTTATTAAAACACCCCACTCCTTCGGAATGCACCCTAAAATTCTCTTATACATATTTTCTACTGTAGTTTTGCTTATTTCATCGTCGACCTCAACAACATTGTCATAAATAGCTTGTACCGGTAGAAACCCCGGCCTGACCTCATATAGAATATCACCAATCTGTCGCATCCCAGCTCTCATAAAATATTTACAATACAACATTGTATTATTATATTTGATCTTTGGATTCAAAAAGATAGGCTGATTTAAAATATTCTCCAAACTGTTACATTCATAAGAAATGTGTGGTAAAACCTGCCCCCAAGCCTCGAAAACTTCCTTATAAAACAAAGGTATATTTCCCAACATGTCTTGTTTTACACTCATTAATAAACCATTATCCCCTATCCTCCCAACCTCCTGCAAATACTCTGCAAAAAACCTTTTCCACCCGTAATCTAATTCCCCATATAAATACTTCCGAACCATTTTCACTCTTATTGCTATTTTCCTCACCCTTAAATCCACTAACTTCAAGCCCCCCTCCTCATAACCCGCAATCAATGTTTTAAAAGCGATTTTCGCCCCCTTCCCATCCCATAAAAATTCAACTAAAATCTTATTCATTTCAATTAAAACCCATTCTGGCACATCTAAGACATTCATGACGTGAATACAAATTGACATCAGTAAAGAATTTATAACAATAACCTTCCCCTTTAATTTTAACAACCTCCCCTTCCACATATTTACAACCTTTCTGACTTTATTTATCACCCCACTCCATGTCAAATCCCTAGCTTCTTTTTCTTTTACACCTAAAAAAACTCCCAACACCTTAAAATATTCTTTGGCCTCTTTAAAAGGAAAAATCCCCTCATTTACCTTCCCAATATACATTACAACAGACTTTTCCATATTAACTTTAGCTCCTGATGCTCTTCCATATACTTTAAAACCTTCTATTACCCTTTTTACACTGTCCTCATCTCTAACTGTTATAGTTGTGTCATCTGCATATTGGTGAATCAAACTAAATCCCCCCTGTGGAGTCTGTACACAATTAATAAAATTATCCTTCTTAAGAAAAGCCGCTAAAGGCTCAGCTGATAAAACATACAATAAAGCAGATAAAGGACATCCCTGTCTCACAGATCTCTCCAGAGTAAAAGAATCAGTTAAAACCCCATTGCATTTCACCCTACTTTTTGCATTTCTATATAATAATTTAATCCACCCTATTATTTTATTACCAAAGCCAAATCTTTCCAAGACCCTAAACATAAAATCATGTTCTACTCTATCAAAAGCCTTATTTAAATCTATGCTTAAAACAATACCTCCTATCTTATCCCCATTCATTTTGTGTATCACGTCTCTAATCGTATTAATTGTGTCAGCTATATCCCTCCCAGGAACACTATAATTCTGTGTTGGTGCTATAATATCATGTAAAACTCTCTTCATCCTATTCGCTAAAATTTTGGCCAAAATCTTATAATCCACATTTAATAAACTAATTGGCCTATAATTTTCCAATTTCACCTTACTCCCTTTGTTTTTATATAAAATTGTTATCATTCCTGTCACCATTGATTCTGATACACAATCATTCTCCTCCATATAGTGATAAACCTCCAATAAAATAGGTGCTAAAAGACTTTCATAAATTTTATAAAACTCTGCAATGATACCATCTACACCAGGGCTCTTATTCACCTGTAAACCCTTTATCGCATCCATCACTTCATTTACTGTAATCTTCCCATCACACATCACCTTATCTTCTCCATTAATTTTCACCTCCACACTACCTAAAATCTCCTGTACACACCCCTCATCCACCTCCCCTTTTTTAAATAAGTCCTTATAAAAACTCTGCACTGTCTCTAAAATCTCTACATAATCATCTACTACTTCCCCCTTTACATTTTCAATCTGTCTAAGATATGTTCTTCTTTGAGTACTCTTCTCTAATCCAAGAAAAAAAGAAGTGCATTTCTCCCCCTCCAAAAAATACTTTGCTTTGCTTCTTATAATGGCCCCCATACACTTATCCATGTCATATTTACTCAATTTTGCTTTCAACTCTAAAAATTTTTCTATATTATAATTATTTTCACTGTCACACTTCCCCATTTCCTCAACCAATTTGGCTCTCAACTCATTTTCTTTTCTTTTCATCCTGCCTCTCTTTTTCCTTGCATATCTTATACTAAAAACTTTTATTTTTTCCTTAACCTTGTCCCACCATAAACACTTATCCTCCCCTTTCTGCTTATCCTCCATTTCACATATTATCAAAGATTTAAGTTGTTTACAATAATCCTCATCCCCCAAATAACTCGCATTCATACACCATGTACCACCTCCTATTCTTTCTTTGTCTAAACCCACCGAGAAATTTAAACATGCATGATCACTGAGTGTTGTAAATACATACTTAACATCTTTCATACAATCCCTTAAATCTTCTTTAACTAAAATCAAATCTATCCTGGTTTGTTTTAATTCCCCTAAAACCACCTGCCTTCTAGAAAATTCTCGTTTATCGGGATTGTCATCTCTCCATATGTCAATAAGTTTTTTCTCAACCATCATTTTCTTTAAAACCCCTCTAGATGCATCATTTCTAAAAGCAGCTCCCCTTGTCATATCTAATCTGTCCATTTTCACATTAAAATCCCCCACCACGATGCAATTTCCCACACTCCATCGTCCCACTTCAACAAATAAAACCTTGCGCTCTATTTCATTATTTGGCGCATAAACATTTATAATTCTAAACTTCATATCCATATACTCAAAATCTAAAACTAAAATCCTCCCATTATTATCATCATGTACATGTACCACTTTGTCCACCACATCCTTTCTCACTAGAATAGCAACCCCACTAGAATTCCCTCTACCATTATTAACAAAAATAAAATCCCTCCATATTTGTTTTACTTTCAATACACAATCATTGTCCCAATGCGTCTCTTGTAGACATAAGATATCCACATTCTTCATTTGAACTATATTTTGAAATTTATCCATCGTCCTTAAACCATTTACATTTAGGGACACAAACTTAACCATTTCAAAAAATAATAAAATGAAAAGAAATACCTTCATTGTCCTCTACTTTTTGTCCTGTTTCTTTCCTCTTCTATCCTTCTTCTCCCCCCCCCGTCGCTTTCCTCTTCCTGTAGCTTTCCCTTAGTTGTTCTACCTTTGCCCCTTCGTCCGTATCAGATATCTCCTCCAAGCCCATTTCGTCCAACCAACTCAAGTTCTTTACTCCCACATCCGTTGTGCTCCCCGTATCTCTCTCCGTCTCTGGTATTGTCGTCAAACTCAAACTGCCCTCCATGTCTTCACCCCCTGAGGTACTCGCAGGGCCTGAGCTTTAACCAATAATCTGTGCGTCCCCATTGCCTCCACCCAGCCCGATCCCCCCCTCCTCCTGTAAACTCCCTCTTCTCATCTCTGAGTCCAAGCTGCTCCCTATTTCGTCTGCCTTTTGCTCTTCCATCTCTCCACCTTCCTCCACATCCTCTTCCCCATCCTCTTCTTCTCCTCCCGGTGATACATCAGCTTCCATTAAGAGGTCCTGGCTCTCCTCCTCACTTACAACCTCTCCACAGTTGCACTCATCGGTTCCCTTCCGACATCCTGCGCAAACTGCCCTATCTCTCGCTCCAGCACATTCCCTCGCATAGTGTCCCTGGTTTCCGCACTTAAAACACCTAAAGTCAGGGCAGTCCTTTAAAATATGTCCAGGTTGAATACACAGGCGACATACCCTAACCTGCTTGTCATGAATCACCCTGAAATATTCACCACCCTCCATTGTCTCGAACTTAGTGGAATACGGCAAGGACTGCACGGTGTCCGTGAACTTTACCTTACAGTATCTTGTCCCATCCACGATTTCCGTCCCCGGCCAGACTCTCCTTCTGATTTCTGAGACCGCAGCTACACCCCAGATCCGCAGTTTATCCAGTATAGCTCCGTCTTCGATATAAACTGGCAAATTCATAAACGAGACTATGAGTTCGTTTGCCATCATATCTCTCGCCATTACCTTCGTGTTCTTAATCATGAACCCATCCATTAAACACTCTTTTCCATTTTCATCCCCCATCGTGACTTCATATTTCCTTTCTCCTTTTATTCTGCACCCCACCACCTTTCCGCACACATCTTTAATTGATCTTAGTAATTCCATCGTCGTTATCTTGTCTTCTCCCATCAATTCCACTGCCACTGTTCGTTCCTTGCCGTATTTTGAGCCACCTTCAGGTCCAAGTTTTGTCCGTTGCGCATTGCCTTTGTCTTTATCCGTTCCATTATTCTTTGCCATGTTGTCCGTCATTAACCAAACAGAAAAAAAGTCTCAAAAAACTCACCCCCAAGCAGCAGAACTGCAAGGGGGGGAAAAAACTAACTAACCTTAAACTTAATTGAATTCAAAATCAAACAATTGTCCTTCAATAAACTAAGAAACTCAAGCAAATAGTTCTCTCCCAAACACTCACTTACAGCTTAATCACCTGCACCTGTCTCACTCAACTCACCGGAAGGGCGTATTCAGGCTGGTATGGCCGTAAGCGAGGGAACAACTCTTGGTACACTATATAAAGTCAATGTGTCATTCACTCTGAAAGGGACACAGAAACGTATCCACTTTGTGACACAAACTGAAGAAGCTCAACCCTTGCTTACATTTCCAATATATATATATATATGAGTCTTGTTGGGGGGGGGGGAAGAGGGCATATCCTATGTTGATTTATGACAAGTTCATTGACTAGGGCCCTATAAAATAGGCGTTGCGGACCGAATCACGGAATCCAGACATTAAACCGAAATTCAACAATATTCAAACATTTATTGAACTTAGTAAGAAATCAACTAAAACTATTCAACTTGTTAGAAAACGCATTAATTTGCCCAAGTCAATCATAAGACATGAACAAAATGCATCAGTGATTCGTATTTCCATGAACTTTCTGAAACGGCACAGGAATGCCCCTGTCTGTGTGCATGTGTGCGGTGCGCGCGTATATCTACACTTTGTGTAGCCGTTAGCGATGATGCTAATGATAACCTTCTTCTGGTAGGGAAGGAATGGCTTTCCCCAAAACCTTCGCAAGTAAATGTTAACTACAAAGTAGCCTATGCCTGCCTGGCAGAATTATACCGTGATCATTTGCATCACTCCAGTGGCCATTTGTTCTACAGCAACACTGCTTAACCAAACAAAGGTCTCTTCCTGGTGCACGCTTGCATTTAAGGGTAACTACACCCCAAAATCTAAATGTCTTACATTTTTCCCAGACCTCACAAATGGTCACCTGATAGGGATTAAACATTGTTGTGGACATAGAACATCCAATTGTGCTGTTTTGCTATTAAAAAGGTGTACTTTTGAGAGCGAAAACCTGCCAAAACAG
>NC_140021.1:38006093-38008593 GCF_964263955.1 Coregonus lavaretus
TCTCTTCCTGGTGCACGCTTACATTTAAGGGTAACTACACCCCAAAATCTAAATGTCTTACATTTTTCCCAGACCTCACAAATGGTCACCTGATAGGGTTTAAACATTGTTGTGGACATAGAACATCCAATTGTGCTGTTTTGCTATTAAAAAGGTGTACTTTTGAGAGCGAAAACCTGCCAAAACAGGGACAAACGGTCAACGGGGAAATCTAAACGGAGAAAAGGGAACTTGGGAATTAACGGAATCAGGCAAAACATTGAAGGGATTTTATAGTGCCCTAATGGACTACAGACATTGACTGTCTCCTAGACTAAAAACAAAGGCTGCATGTACTGCCTATATTTTGAGGGAAATGCACTGTCCATTATTTGATTTGATCAGGGCAGGGCAGCACACACAACCTGCATTTAGTCCAATAACAATCCATGATATTATTAGGGTGATAAATAAAAGGCAGTTGCTCCATGACACAAGAGCACGCTCTACTGGGACAAAAAGCTTACAGCACCTGGTATTCCCAGGCGGTCTCCAATCCAAGTACTGACCAGGCCCAACCCTGCTTAGCTTCCAAGATCGGACGAGATCGAGCGTATTCAGGCTGGTATGGCCGTAAGCAAGGGAACAACTCTTGGTACACTATATAAAGTCAATGTGTCACTCACTCTGAAAGGGACACAGAAACGTATCCACTTTGTGACACAAACTGAAGAAGCTCAACCCTTGCTTACATTTCCAATATATATATATATATATATATATATATATATATATATATATATATATATATATATATATATATATATATATATATATATATATATATATATATATATATATATATATATATATATATATATATATATATATATATATATATATATATATATATTTGAGTCTTGTTGGGGGGGGTGAAGAGGGCATATCCTATGTTGATTTATGACAAGTTCATTGACTAGGGCCCTATAAAATAGGCGTTGCGGACCGAATCACGGAATCCAGACATTAAACCGAAATTCAACAATATTCAAACATTTATTGAACTTAGTAAGAAATCAACTAAATCTATTCAACTTGTTAGAAAACGCATTCATTTGCCCAAGTCAATCATAAGACATGAACAAAATGCATCAGTGATTCGTATTTCCATGAACTTTCTGGCACGGCACAGGAATGCCCCTGTCTGTGTGCATGTGTGCGGTGCGCGCGTATGTCTACACTTTGTGTAGCCGTTAGCGATGAAACTAATGATAACCTTCTTCTGGTAGGGAAGGAATGGCTTTCCCCAAAACCTTCGCAAGTAAATGTTAACTACAAAGTAGCCTATGCCTGCCTGGCAGAATAATACCGTGATCATTTGCATCACTCCAGTGGCCATTTGTTCTACAGCAACACCGCTTAACCAAACAAAGGTCTCTTCCTGGTGCACGCTTGCATTTAAGGGTAACTACACCCCAAAATCTAAATGTCTTACATTTTTCCCAGACCTCACAAATGGTCACCTGATAGGGTTTAAACATTGTTGTGGACATAGAACATCCAATTGTGCTGTTTTGCTATTAAAAATGTGTACTTTTGAGAGCGAAAACCTGCCAAAACAGGGACAAACGGTCAACGGGGAAATCTAAACGGAGAAAAGGGAACTTGGGAATTAACGGAATCAGGCAAAACATTGAAGGGATTTTATAGTGCCCTAATGGACTACAGACATTGACTGTCTCCTAGACTAAAAACAAAGGCTGCATGTACTGCCTATATTTTGAGGGAAACGCACTGTCCATTATTTGATTTGATCAGGGCAGGGCAGCACACACAAACTGCATTTAGTCCAATAACAATCCATGATATTATTAGGGTGATAAATAAAAGGCAGTTGCTCCATGACACAAGAGCACGCTCTACTGGGACAAAAAGCTTACAGCACCTGGTTTTCCCAGGCGGTCTCCCATCCAAGTACTTACCAAGGCCGGACGCTGCTTAGCTTCCGAGATCGGACGAGATCAGGCGTATTTTTTTTTTTTTTTTTTTTTTTTTTAAAGAATTAACCCATCATAGCTTTTTACAGCTTATATTTTTTTTACATATCATAGCTTCATATTTCACATCACATCTTCACATCTCATAGCTTCACAGCTTATTTTTACATATCATAGCTTCATATTTCACATCTCATAGCTTCACAGCTTATTTTTTTACATATCATAGCTTCATATTTCACATCACATCTTCACATCTCATAGCTTCACAGCTTATTTTTTACATATCATAGCTTCATATTTCACATCACATCTTCACAGCTTATTTTTTTTACATATCATAGCTTCATATTTCACATCTTCACATCTCAGCCTATAACGCAGATTATCAGTCCACGTCATAGCTTCTTACATGCTTTTACAGCAACTGGTATTCCAAGGTGGTCCCCCATCCAAGTACTAACCAGCCCTAAACCTGCTTAGCTTCCGAGATCTGACGAGATCGGGCGTATTCAGGCTGGTAT
>NC_140021.1:38011093-38013593 GCF_964263955.1 Coregonus lavaretus
ACAAAGGCTGCATGTACTGCCTATATTTTGAGGGAAACGCACTGTCCATTATTTGATTTGATCAGGGCAGGGCAGCACACACAAACTGCATTTAGTCCAATAACAATCCATGATATTATTAGGGTGATAAATAAAAGGCAGTTGCTCCATGACACAAGAGCACGCTCTACTGGGACAAAAAGCTTACAGCACCTGGTTTTCCCAGGCGGTCTCCCATCCAAGTACTTACCAAGGCCGGACCCTGCTTAGCTTCCAGGATCGGACGAGATCGGGCGTATTCAGGCTGTTATGGCCGTAAGCGAGGGAACAACTCTTGGTACACTATATAAAGTCAATGTGTCACTCACTCTGAAAGGGACACAGAAACGTATCCACTTTGTGACACAAATTGAAGAAGCTCAACCCTTGCTTACATTTCCAATATATATATATATATATATATATATATATATATATATATATATATATATATATATATATATATATATATTTGAGTCTTGTTGGGGGGGGGGGGGGGGAAGAGGGCATATCCTATGTTGATTTATGACAAGTTCATTGACTAGGGCCCTATAAAATAGGCGTTGCGGACCGAATCACGGAATCCAGACATTAAACCGAAATTCAACAATATTCAAACATTTATTGAACTTAGTAAGAAATCAACTAAATCTATTCAACTTGTTAGAAAACGCATTCATTTGCCCAAGTCAATCATAAGACATGAACAAAATGCATCAGTGATTCGTATTTCCATGAACTTTCTGGCACGGCACAGGAATGCCCCTGTCTGTGTGCATGTGTGCGGTGCGCGCGTATGTCTACACTTTGTGTAGCCGTTAGCGATGATGCTAATGATAACCTTCTTCTGATAGGGAAGGAATGGCTTTCCCCAAAACCTTCGCAAGTAAATGTTAACTACAAAGTAGCCTATGCCTGCCTGGCAGAATTATACCGTGATCATTTGCATCACTCCAGTGGCCATTTGTTCTACAGCAACAACGCTTAACCAAACAAAGGTCTCTTCCTGGTGCACGCTTGCATTTAAGGGTAACTACACCCCAAAAACTAAATGTCTTACATTTTTCCCAGACCTCACAAATGGTCACCTGATAGGGTTTAAACATTGTTGTGGACATAGAACATCCAATTGTGCTGTTTTGCTATTAAAAAGGTGTACTTTTGAGAGCGAAAACCTGCCAAAACAGGGACAAGCGGTCAACGGGGAAATCTAAACGGAGAAAAGGGAACTTGGGAATTAACGGAATCAGGCAAAACATTGAAGGGATTTTATAGTGCCCTAATGGACTACAGACATTGACTGTCTCCTAGACTAAAAACAAAGGCTGCATGTACTGCCTATATTTTGAGGGAAACGCACTGTCCATTATTTGATTTGATTAGGGCAGGGCAGCACACACAAACTGCATTTAGTCCAATAACAATCCATGATATTATTAGGGTGACATTTTTATTTTTTAATTTTTTATTTCACCTTTATTTAACCAGGAAAGCCAGTTGAGAACAGGTTCTCATTTACAACTGCGACCTGGCCAAGATAAAGCAAAGTAGTCCAATAAAAAACAACACAGAGTTACATATGGGGTAAAAAACATAAAGTCAGAAATACAACAGAAAATATATATACAGTGTGTGCAAATGAAGCAAGTTATGGAGGTAAGGCAATAAATAGGCTATGGTGCAGAATAATTACAATAGTATTAACACTGGAATGCTAGATGTGCAAGAGATTATGTGCAAATAGAGATACTGGGGTGCAAAAGAGAAAAATAAATAACAATATAGGGATGAGGTAGTTGGTTGGGCTAATTTCAGATGGGCTGTGTACAGGTGCAGTGATCGGTAAGGTGCTCTGACAACTGATGCTTAAAGTTATTGAGGGAGATAAGAGTCTCCAGCTTCAGAGATTTTTGCAATTCATTCCAGTCATTGGCAGCAGAGAACTGGAAGGAATGGCGGCCAAAGGAGGTGTTGGCTTTGGGAATGACCAGTGAGATATACCTGCTGGAGCGCAGACTACGGGTGGGTGCTGCTATGGTGACCAATGAGCTAAGATAAGGCGGGGATTTGCCTAGCAGTGATTTATAGATGGCCTGGAGCCAGTGGGTTTGACGACGAACATGTAGTGAGGACCAGCCAACAAGAGCGTACAGGTCACAGTGGTGGGTAGTGTATGGGGCTTTGGAGACAAAACGGATGGCACTGTGATAGACTACATCCAATTTGCTGAGTAGAGTGTTGGAGGCTATTTTGTAAATGACATCGCCGAAGTCAAGGATCGGTAGGATAGTCAGTTTTACGAGGGCATGTTTGGCAGCATGAGTGAAGGAGGCTTTGTTGCGAAATAGGAAACCGATTCTAGATTTTACTTTGGATTGGAGATTCTTAATGTGAGTCTGGAAGGAGAGTTTACAGTCTAACCAGACACCTAGATATTTGTAGTTGTCCACATACTCTAGGTCAGACCCGTCGATAGTGGTGA
>NC_140021.1:38018593-38021093 GCF_964263955.1 Coregonus lavaretus
GACATCCTTGCCTCACCGACCTCTCCAATGGGAAAGCATCAGTAAGTAACCCGTTACATTTTACTCTACTTACTGCAGCACCGTATAGCAGCTGTATCCAGGCCACCATTCTGCTCCCAAATCCAAAAGTTTTAAGCGTCTGCATTAGAAATGAATGTTCTACTCTATCAAAAGCTTTATTTAAATCAATGCTCAATACTACACCTCCCTCACCCTTCATATGTCTTATGACATCCCTTAAAGTGCAAATAATGTCTGCTATTTCTCTACCAGGAACACTGTAAGCCTGTGTCTCTGAAATAATACTTCCCATTACTTTATTAATTCTGTTAGCCAGCACCTTAGTTAAGATCTTATAATCTACATTTAAAATAGATAATGGCCTAAAATTTTCTAATCTTTTCCTACTTCCCTTGTTTTTATATATTATAGTTATTAAGCCAGTCGCCATCGACTCCGAGACTTCCTGAGATTGCTCCATATATTTGTACACATCTAATAAAACAGGTGCCAGTATATCCACAAATGTTTTGTAAAACTCACTTGTCAGCCCATCAGAGCCAGGGCTCTTATTTCTATGAGCAGACAAAATCGCCTCCCGTATCTCTGTGACCGCCAAGTCTGTGTCACACATGAGTCTTTCATCCTCTGATATTCTGGCATCTACATAGCTCAACACCTCTTCTATACATCCTTGATCATTGCATTCTTTTTTAAAAAGATTACTATAAAAACATTCTATTGTATCTAAAATCCCCACCAGATCATTCACTGTCTCCCCCCTCTCATTCTCGATTTCTGTAATATAGTTTCTAGCCTGCTTCTTCTTTTCTAACCCTAAAAAGAAGGATGTACATTTCTCTCCTTCTATGGCATACTGTACTCTACTCCTTACTATTGCCCCCATACATGCACTCTTTTCAAAGTTATGTACCGCAGCCTGAGCTTCCATAAAACCTGCCATATCATAACCCTCCACCGTATCAACTTTTCCCAGCTCAATGTCTAGTCTTTTATTCAAAGCTATCCTCTCCCTCTTTAAAAGAAAATTCCTTCGTCTTGCATATTTAATGCTCAACCCTCTAATCTTCTCTTTTAAACCCTCCCACCACAATCCAATATTAACACTTTTAAAATCACTCAATATTTCTCTATTTATACAATCAGAAATCATATCAATATATTTTCCTTCTTTTAGTAGCTCAGCATTCAAACACCATACACCACCCCCTCTAGAAGGCACACTAGGACCCAGCAGGAAACCAAGAGAGGCATGATCACTTAATGTATTAAAATCATACCTAATCTTTTGTATATATTGCACAACATTTTCCGCCGCTAAACAATAATCTATGCGGCTTTGCCTGAGAACCTTCAAAACAACCTGCCTCCTTGAAAAAACTCTCTGACTTGGATGCATTCCCCTCCATACATCACTCAGACAATGATCCTTCATTATCCCCAACAATACTCGCCTAGACATGTCAGAGCGCAACAAAGTACTCCTTGACGTGTCCAGTTTTGTCAATCTAACGTTAAAATCCCCAACCAATATACAGTTACCCACACAATGTTGCTCAAGTGCCTTAAAAAATACTTCTCGGTCACTCTCATTATTAGGTGCATAAACATTCAATAAAGTGTATTGCACATTTAGAAATTCAAATTTAACACTCAAAAGTCTACCCTCTTTATCCGCATACACTTGCCTAATATTCTGTACACTATCCCTCTTAATTAATATAGCAACCCCACACGTCCTCTCCCCACCATTATTATAATAAATCAAATCCATCCATCTCTTTCTTACTCCATCCATCATACTGTCAGTCCAGTGTGTCTCTTGGAAGCATAAAATATCAGCCTGTAGTAGACTCACTGTCTGTTCTAACTTTCCCATATTCCTTAGTCCATTAATATTAACAGATACAACACTCACCATAAGTACAATTAATATGTTGATTTTTCCCATCATCAAGACCCAGTCTTTTTCTTCTTCTTCTTGCTCTTCCTACTTTCCTTTGCTTCTTCCCTCACCCTTTGGACTTCACCCGCGGACACTTCACTCTCAGAGTCCTTCCTCTTCGCGGATTCCCCCTTCACATCCATACTTTCAGGAATAGTGTCAGGTACAACCCCTCCATTATCTTCATCTCCCTCACCTTCAGATGTTTCCGTTTCCTGCTCACCTCCTCCTCCTCCTCCACCATCAGGCTCCTTTCCATCTGTGCAGTAGACATCTAGGAATTCGACATCCATGCTCGCCCCAATTCCATCCCCCTCTGTCGCAGTAGATTCACCATCTCCTCCTCCTCCACCATCCTTGCCTCCTTTTTCCCCCTCCTCCACTCTCTCTTCTTCCATCTCCTCCTCCTGTTGTTCCATGTCTTCACCATCTGTTGGCCCAGTACACGTACAGCGCATTCTTCTCTCCCCACATCCATTACATGGTCTCTCCTCTCTCTCGACGCACTCTCTTGCATAGTGCCCTTGTGCTCCG
>NC_140021.1:38026093-38048593 GCF_964263955.1 Coregonus lavaretus
ATAAAATAGGCGTTGCGGACCGAATCACGGAATCCAGACATTAAACCGAAATTCAACAATATTCAAACATTTATTGAACTTAGTAAGAAATCAACTAAATCTATTCAACTTGTTAGAAAACGCATTCATTTGCCCAAGTCAATCATAAGACATGAACAAAATGCATCAGTGATTCGTATTTCCATGAACTTTCTGAAACGGCACAGGAATGCCCCTGTCTGTGTGCATGTGTGCGGTGCGCGCGTATATCTACACTTTGTGTAGCCGTTAGCGATGATGCTAATGATAACCTTCTTCCTGTAGGGAAGGAATGGCTTTCCCCAAAACCTTCGCAAGTAAATGTTAACTACAAAGTAGCCTATGCCTGCCTGGCAGAATTATACCGTGATCATTTGCATCACTCCAGTGGCCATTTGTTCTACAGCAACACCGCTTAACCAAACAAAGGTCTCTTCCTGGTGCACGCTTGCATTTAAGGGTAACTACACCCCAAAATCTAAATGTCTTACATTTTTCCCAGACCTCACAAATGGTCACCTGATAGGGTTTAAACATTGTTGTGGACATAGAACATCCAATTGTGCTGTTTTGCTATTAAAAAGGTGTACTTTTGAGAGCGAAAACCTGCCAAAACAGGGACAAACGGTCAACGGGGAAATCTAAACGGAGAAAAGGGAACTTGGGAATTAACGGAATCAGGCAAAACATTGAAGGGATTTTATAGTGCCCTAATGGACTACAGACATTGACTGTCTCCTAGACTAAAAACAAAGGCTGCATGTACTGCCTATATTTTGAGGGAAACGCACTGTCCATTATTTGATTTGATCAGGGCAGGGCAGCACACACAAACTGCATTTAGTCCAATAACAATCCATGATATTATTAGGGTGATAAATAAAAGGCAGTTGCTCCATGACACAAGAGCACGCTCTACTGGGACAAAAAGCTTACAGCACCTGGTATTCCCAGGCGGTCTACCATCCAAGTACTAACCAGGCCCAACCCTGCTTAGCTTACGAGATCGGACGAGATCGGGCGTATTCAGGCTGGTATGGCCGTAAGCGAGGGAACAACTCTTGGTACACTATATAAAGTCAATGTGTCACTCACTCTGAAAGGGACACAGAAACGTATCCACTTTGTGACACAAACTGAAGAAGCTCAACCCTTGCTTACATTTCCAATATATAGATATATATTTGAGTCTTGTTGGGGGGGGGGGGGGGCATATCCTATGATGATTTATGACAAGTTCATTGACTAGGGCCCTATAAAATAGGTGTTGCGGACCGAATCACGGAATCCAGACATTAAACCGAAATTCAACAATATTCAAACATTTATTGAACTTAGTAAGAAATCAACTAAATCTATTCAACTTGTTAGAAAACGCATTCATTTGCCCAAGTCAATCATAAGACATGAACAAAATGCATCAGTGATTCGTATTTCCATGAACTTTCTGGCACGGCACAGGAATGCCCCTGTCTGTGTGCATGTGTGCGGTGCGCGCGTATGTCTACACTTTGTGTAGCCGTTAGCGATGATGCTAATGATAACCTTCTTCTGGTAGGGAAGGAATGGCTTTCCCCAAAACCTTCGCAAGTAAATGTTAACTACAAAGTAGCCTATGCCTGCCTGGCAGAATTATACCGTGATCATTTGCATCACTCCAGTGGCCATTTGTTCTACAGCAACACCGCTTAACCAAACAAAGGTCTCTTCCTGGTGCACTCTTGCATTTAAGGGTAACTACACCCCAAAATCTAAATGTCTTACATTTTTCCCAGACCTCACAAATGGTCACCTGATAGGTTTTAAACATAGTTGTGGACATAAAACATCCAATTGTGCTGTTTTGCTATTAAAAAGGTGTACTTTTGAGAGCGAAAACCTGCCAAAACAGGGACAAACGGTCAACGGGGAAATCTAAACGGAGAAAAGGGAACTTGGGAAATAACGGAATCAGGCAAAACATTGAAGGGATTTTATAGTGCCCTAATGGACTACAGACATTGACTGTCTCCTAGACTAAAAACAAAGGCTGCATGTACTGCCTATATTTTGAGGGAAACGCACTGTCCATTATTTGATTTGATCAGGGCAGGGCAGCACAAACAAACTGCATTTAGTCCAATAACAATCCATGATATTATTAGGGTGATAAATAAAAGGCAGTTGCTCCATGACACAAGAGCACGCTCTACTGGGACAAAAAGCTTACAGCACCTGGTATTCCCAGGCGGTCTCCCATCCAAGCACTAACCAGGCCCGACGCTGCTTAGCTTCCGAGATCGGACAAGATCAGGCGTATTTATTTTTTTATTTTTTTAAATAACCCATCATAGCTTTACAGCTTATTTTTTTTTACATATCATAGCTTCATATTTCACATCACATCTTCACATCTCATAGCTTCACAGCTTATTTTTACATATCATAGCTTCATATTTCACATCACATCTTCACAGCTTATTTTTACATATCATAGCTTCATATCTTCACATCTCATAGCTTCACAGCTTATTTTTACATATCATAGCTTCATATTTCACATCACATCTTCACATCTCAGCATATAACACAGATTATCAGTCCACGTCATAGCTTCTTACATGCTTTTACAGCAACTGGTATTCCAAGGTGGTCCCCCATCCAAGTACTAACCAGCCCTAAACCTGCTTAGCTTCCGAGATCTGACGAGATCGGGCGTATTCAGGCTGGTATGGCCGTAAGCGAGGGAACAACTCTTGGTACACTATATAAAGTCAATGTGTCACTCACTCTGAAAGGGACACAGAAACGTATCCACTTTGTGACACAAACTGAAGAAGCTCAACCCTTGCTTACATTTCCAATATATATATATATATATATATATATATATATATATATTTGAGTCTTGTTGGGGGGGGGGGGGGGGAAGAGGGCATATCCTATGTTGATTTATGACAAGTTCATTGACTAGGGCCCTATAAAATAGGCGTTGCGGACCGAATCTCGGAATCCAGACATTAAACCGAAATGCAACAATATTCAAACATTTATTGAACTTAGTAAGAAATCAACTAAATCTATTCAACTTGTTAGAAAACGCATTCATTTGCCCAAGTCAATCATAAGACATGAACAAAATGCATCAGTGATTCGTATTTCCATGAACTTTCTGAAACGGCACAGGAATGCCCCTGTCTGTGTGCATGTGTGCGGTGCGCGCGTATGTCTACACTTTGTGTAGCCGTTAGCGATGATGCTAATGATAACCTTCTTCTGGTAGGGAAGGAATGGCTTTCCCCAAAACCTTCGCAAGTAAATGTTAACTACAAAGTAGCCTATGCCTGCCTGGCAGAATTATACCGTGATCATTTGCATCACTCCAGTGGCCATTTGTTCTACAGCAACACCGCTTAACCAAACAAAGGTCTCTTCCTGGTGCACGCTTGCATTTAAGGGTAACTACACCCCAAAATCTAAATGTCTTACATTTTTCCCAGACCTCACAAATGGTCACCTGATAGGGTTTAAACATTGTTGTGGACATAGAACATCCAATTGTTTTGTTTTGCTATTAAAAAGGTGTACTTTTGAGAGCGAAAACCTGCCAAAACAGGGACAAACGGTCAACGGGGAAATCTAAACGGAGAAAAGGGAACTTGGGAATTAACGGAATCAGGCAAAACATTGAAGGGATTTTATAGTGCCCTAATGGACTACAGACATTGACTGTCTCCTAGACTAAAAACAAAGGCTGCATGTACTGCCTATATTTTGAGGGAAACGCACTGTCCATTATTTGATTTGATCAGGGCAGGGCAGCACACACAAACTGCATTTAGTCCAATAACAATCCATGATATTATTAGGGTGATAAATAAAAGGCAGTTGCTCCATGACACAAGAGCACGCTCTACTGGGACAAAAAGCTTACAGCACCTGGTATTCCCAGGCGGTCTACCATCCAAGTACTAACCAGGCCCGACCCTGCTTAGCTTCCGAGATCGGTCGAGATCGGGCGTATTCAGGCTGGTATGGCCGTAAGCGAGGGAACAACTCTTGGTACACTATATAAAGTCAATGTGTCACTCACTCTGAAAGGGACTCAGAAACGTATCCACTTTGTGACACAAACTGAAGAAGCTCAACCTATGTTGATTTATGACAAGTTCATTGACTAGGGCCCTATAAAATAGGCGTTGCGGACCGAATCACGGAATCCAGACATTAAACCGAAATTCAACAATATTCAAACATTTATTGAACTTAGTAAGAAATCAACTAAATCTATTCAACTTGTTAGAAAACGCATTCATTTGCCCAAGTCAATCATAAGACATGAACAAAATGCATCAGTGATTCGTATTTCCATGAACTTTCAGAAACGGCACAGGAATGCCGATCGGACTAGATCGGGCGTATTCAGGCTGGTATGGCCGTAAGCGCACACAAACACAGGCAGGCATAAGCATGCACACACACACATGCATATGCATGCACGTACACACACACACAAACACAAGCAGATAGGCAGGAATGCATGCACGCACATACACATATATTTGTGTATTGATTCTGATATTACAATACCTTGCACTATTCACTGAGATAACACCACTAGACCAGAGTCCCAAGGTACAGTATATGATTCCCCGTCCTACCTAGTTCTGCTTGGTTTAATGTTTGAAGTTAAAATGTTTATCCTGTAAATGTATAATAGACTTCATGCCGGCTGTGACCACAGTGGTGGAGGTCATAACACAGAGACATGGCTGCCTTTATTTGTTTAGCTACTGGCCCTCACTAAAAGGAATCCAATAAGCCATCAGGATGCACCCTGTGGCCATACAAGTGTCTAGGGGTCTGAAAGGAAGACTAGGTAGAGTGCATAAACACACTGACAGACACACATAGAAGAAAACACACATCGTCCCTCTATAGAACACTTACTACCAACACACCCACATGTACATTAACCCTCTGAAACACATACACACACCCTGCATTTATCTGGCCATTAATGGTCTTGGCTGGAGGATGAAGGCATTTGTTATCGTCTTCAGGAGAGGCCAAGGTTTGTTCATCATCACTACCCAGGAGGCACCACTCTGATCTCTCTGTGCCAGTCTTTGTGTGCGGCTCTCTGTGGATTCACCCAGGCTCACTGGCCTGTAAAGCAATCTAATCTTCACTGGACTGCAAGAGCCTTACTGCCTTTACAGAGAGCTGCAGGGCTAAACTGTAGCCAAACACTGAACTGGCAGTTTTTTATCGTTTTCAAATTAATGGCAACATTAATGATCTTTACTATCATTGGATAAAAAACATATTACACATGTAACAGTCTTGGGAGGATAAAAGAGAGCGAGAGAGAGAGAGAGAGAGAGAGAGAGAGAGAGAGAGAGAGAGAGAGAGAGAGAGAGAGAGAGAGAGAGAGAGAGAGAGAGAGAGAGAGAGAGAGAGAGAGAGAGGGAGAAAAAGGAGGATTCATTGGATAAATGGACTGACATTTTTGAAGGGAATCAATTCAGTTACCCCACTGAAACTTGCACTTGTGTGTAGCCTATGTTATGATGTGTAGACTATTTTATGATATGTGTTGTACTAAACAGTATATTAGAAAACCATTCATGATTGCTTTACATACAACATTTGGTCATTGACATACTGTATGTAGTCATTTTATGCTCTCTGGTGGCCTTTTAAGGCATAGCAGCACAGCACTGCCTCCCCATGCTCTCCCATACAGATGACAAAGATGGTGAATAATGAAGGTGTCGCATAAAGGCTGTTTACCTATCTCTTATGCTACATGTGGCGGCGATCTGCTTTTAATAGTGCAGACATAGAGGAGGTGTGAATATAGATGTGTTGCCATGACTCTTGCCCGCTGGCCTGCATGTATTCACTGAGTAGACTCTTGGACTACAACAAGTATGTATTCTGATTGCCAACAGTAGTAATATGTTGAGTGTGGCACTTGATAATCAACTGTATAATCATTCTCAATGTGGAGTGATTGACCTGTGCTCAGCCACCCTCTCCTTGCAACATGATGCAGGCAGGCAATAGATGAGAAAACAAAGTGCTTCAATAGGGTGAAGGCAGAGGTTGAATATGAGTACAGGCAGAGAGAGAGATGGAGAGAGAAGGAAAGAGAGAGACAGACATACAGATGTAGGATCTTAATTTGAGCCAGTTTGCTACAGCAGGAAAATAATTATGCAGCAACAGGAAATGTGAATTATGATGTGGATTATAATTAATGGACATTTTTTGTAGGGGTTGATACATTTTCTGTTTGGGCAAATCAAGTCTGACATTTTAAAATGGAAATGACAAACTTTAGAAGCCTTTTGTAATACAATACAAGTTTGCATTTCTTGCTCTGCAGTACAAATCTCAGCAACAAAAGAGTGATCAAATTAAGATCCTACATCTGTACAGACAGACAGACATACAGACATACAGGCAGACTAGGTCTATAGTAATAGGCTGCTCCAGTGTTCTGGAACTTGATGATGTCACAATGTCACTTTACCAGGGATGGAGCACTAGTTATTATAAGGGAACATTATGAGGTAACGTTGCCACGGAAACACACTTCTAACAGAATCCCAGACCACATTAAAATTGTTAGACAAGCTCAGGAAGAGCGTGTTAGCTACATCTCTCAACCTATAACTGATTTGATTGATTACAACAGTACACTACCCTAGCGTGTTATGGGTCAGACACTTAGTGACCCTGTCCCTCTGGTCTCCCCTAGGGAGCAACCAAAGGAGACCCATAAACATAAAAATAAACCCAAGGAGAAGAGCATCCCTCCAGCCCTGACCTTTCTTCAGCTGTTTACACTGCTGAGCTGCGTCAGGATGAAGAAGACACCATTTGATCCCTCCCAGAGTGGTGAGGGGAGAAAGGCAACAACGATACACGATACGAACAACAATAATGACTCTGATACTGGTAAGTGTGAGGAGGTGTCTATTGACAAGTGCTGCTACACAGTACAATTATTTAGGCTTCACTTGGAGGAAATGTTTCACTTACAGGCTCTGACTATTCTGCAGGTGATGTGAAAAGGATCAAGGACAAGAGTAAAGGAAAGGTACGGAAAGAGAAAGTTTGGATTGAAGTTCAGAAATCTCAGGACCACAAACGCAGAACGACACCGGAAACAGAAAAAGACATTAAACAAAGATCTAACTCGGTAAGACATCCAAACCTGCTTATCAATGAGGATTTGCCAATGCATTTGATAATTGATAATGACCACAATAAGGAAAACACAGTATATTGTGTTGAATTTGATACTTTGACACTGCTTGACAAATGTGATAATGTCACAATGCCCCTTCGGATGGGGTAGGCCCTACTAGTTAAAAAGTCTTAACGGAATCCATGGAACGTCCCAACTCTGACCTTACCCCTATTGAAGTTGAAATTGAAATGGTTAAGGTAAGGGTTAAGGTTAGAGTTAGGGTAAGGGTAGAGGTAAGGTTAGGGTTTAGGGTAGGGATGTCTCAAGGATCTCGGATAGCACTAACCCTAGTTATTATTGGGTAACATTTTGCCATGGAAACACACTAGAGCTCATTGGCTATTGATATTGTAGTTTGAAATATCAGTAGATTTCTAACTGATGTACTGATTGTGACCCTGAGGTCTCCCCTGTGGAGAAAGCAAAGGAGACCCAGCAGAAAGAGAAGAAGCAGAGCATCTATCCAGCTGTGGCGGCCCTGCAGCTGTTCACTCTCTTCTGCTGTGGAGGGAAAGTCAAGCTGAAGAAAACTCGTCCCTCTCAGCACAGACAGAGTAAAAAGGACCAGGACGAAGATAATGCATCTGATACTGGTGAGTGTTATGGGTTGTCTGTTGATTAGATATAGAATGATATTGCTCCACTTGGAAAGATGTGTCTTCAAAATCAAAATGTCTAATCTAAACAGGCTCAGACTGGTCTGGAGGAGATGTTACAACCAAAAAGGTCAAGGACAAGAGTAATGGAAAGGTAGGGAGGGAGAAAGACTGGACTGAAGTCCAGCTATTGAAATCATCTCAAGACCACGAACCCAGAAGTACAACACCAGAAACAGACAAGGGAACTAATTTGGGACAAAGACCGAACTCTGTGAGACAAGCAAACATGCTGTATCATATTTTATTGTGAGCAAAAGATCTTTCCCATAATGTTTTATCATTGGGTATTGCAATTGTCTTATGCAGGCAAATCAAAGGACACCCCGGCAAGTGAAGACCCATGTGGAGAAAATTTACATAAGTCCTGACTACCACGTGCCCACTGAAACCTGACTTACTATACGGACAGACAGAGATTCACACATCCAGGCAGTTTCCCCTCTGACCTCAACCTAACCCCCCTTTTCCTCCGGGTAGAGCTCCCTCTCCCAGTTCTCCCTGGCTAGGAACCTGGCCATCCTCCCGCTGGAGTGGCAGCTACCTGGAGTCCCTCTGACCACCTCGTCTATGGCAACTAGGACAGAGAGAAAGCCATCCACTACCAACACTTCGACACAGGCGCAGACAGAAACACAGACAACAGATATGAACACAGACACACAGACCACTGCCACCTCTCAGAGACAGATCTCCATGGTGACCACCCAGTCATCAGAGACCATGACAGAGGTTCACACATCAGACTCAAGCACCCAGAACTCCACTCCTGACATGGCACTGACCCCTGAGAGCACTAAGGACATGATCGCTACTGATGAGGATGTGAAGGATGACTCTGCTGAAGATTTGATCTCCACCCTAACAGACACCTCTATGGAGAAATCCGTCAGTGAGACCAGCCTGAAAGCCCTCATCGCTGAGGATGAGGAAGATAACAATGAGATGAAGGATATGGCTGCCTCCGCTAGCCCTGCTACTGATAATGCCAATGAGGATGCAAAGCTACTGGAGCTTGCAGCACTTTATGACTACATGTTGACAGTGGAGACCGAGCTGTAGGCCTAATGAACATTTCAATATAGCAAAAGCTATACTATGATCAATTAATAAAAACAGTAAATATTTCTGCAGCAAATGTTCACTACTGTTGATATGTGAAGCAGCATGCTTAGGTTAGGCATATGTGTTTGAATTCACCAAAACTAATACATAAACAAAAAATATATCAAACCACTACAGGTAGGGAAGAGTGAATACATCAGCATTGAGTTAATTTGGTCAATAATGATCCATGGGCATATTACATTCTGTAATATATGAAATAACAATCACCCACAGTGAATACAAAGCAGACATGTTCTATTTTCTCCCTCTGTCCTTCCCTCCCATGTCCTGATGAGGTTTAGATTGTCTTGTTATCCACCCCTTCAACTGTTTAGCATTTTAATAACGCCGCGCAATCTCAGGGCCTAATTATTTTTGATTCACATGCTTAAAATAGAGCCCACATATCACCACATATCTGAGCGGCCTGAAGGTGCTGTGTTACTGGTGGGTTTCCAACAGATTACAGGGAGATTGGTGAAATAAGTCAACCTAAATAGGGACGATAGGAACATTATCATACTACAGCCTCATTCTCTTTGCCTATATTACAGCAGGGAGGATATATTGGTGTCATCAGAGTAATGGAGTACCACACATACTGTATGTACCTCATGTTTTCACACATCATGATGTAGTCCTTGTAAGATAACTCTGGAGCGTGATCTTGTCGTTTTATCATCTTGAAGGGTGACAGAATAGTGAGCTTTATCCATGACTTTGAGAATGTAGTTATTTTATGAATTCTCACAGGTACGATTTCTGTCAAACTGCACTTTTCTGTCTCTGTCATGCCTGCGGTCACCAGATGTACAGCCTCCCCAGAGCTGCATATTCCAGTGGCCTACATGCATGGATAATGAGCTGAGAGAAGTAGTTGCAGCACATCGTTTTAGGCTACAGCCAAGCTCTATCTTTAACCTGAGAAACATCTTAGTCCTACATGAGTGCACTCTCCACAACAAAGACCAGCCTGACATCAACATACTGTTGATAAAGTAGACATTGAATTAAATCAACATAACATAGACACTGTACATGTATTTTTGATGATTGTTAATCTAGAAAAGACGCAGAACATATTAACTCTGAAAGGGGAGAGAAAGAAGAGAGAGGGGGATGAATGGGTGGATAGAGGAGAAACAGTACAAGGGATGGTGAGATGTGTCCATTTATGAATTCAAATATTCAACTCCCCAATAAGAGGATCAAAGGTTCTCTCACCCAGGTGTACAAACAAACAGACATGCATGTACATACAGACATGCACGGACACACACCTACACACACAAAAATACCCACGCACACACCCACTCCTCTATCCACATGAAGTGGTCAGGGCATCACAGTGATCTAGCTACAAGGACATTGAGAGAAGCCATTTCTCTGCTCTAGAGACTGTAACATTGATGAGGTTCACTGGACGCTCAAACACACCTCCAACATGTCCGTGAAATAAAAGATTACATCATCATTTTAATCCAAGTACTTTTCATATGACTGCACAGTTAGATAAGTATCACTACAGTGAGGACAATTAATAGAGATCCACACTCTTTTCACACTTCGGTAGGCTATCTATGCCAGGGGCTATTCTAGATCCTGAGCTATGAGAATCCCTTGACCTGGCCGAGCTCCCCTCACTGTACTGTAACACCAGGCTAACACCTATCAAGAGTAATCATGGCTTTAAGTGACCAGTCTATCCTCAGGGGGATACTCCTGACAACACATTGACAGCCAAGCTCTATTACGGTCTGTCAGCTGCTGTTTTTGCTGGCTCTGTCTTTACCCTGCTCATAGGACATGATGGACAGTGTGTGTGTGTGCGTGTGTGTGTGTGTGTGTGTGTGTGTGTGTGTGTGCGTGCGCTTGCGTACATGCGCTCATGCCTATGCATGCATGCCTATGTTTGTGTGTGTCCGTGTCTGCATTAATGTGTGTGTGCATGCGTTCCTATGCATGCATGCGTGGGTGCACATGCATATCTGTGTGTGTGTGTGTATGTGTGTGTGTGTATGTGTGTGTGGGTGTATGACTGAGGGCTGGAATGAACAGTCAACTGTTTCTCATTAGTGTCTAGCTGCAGAGGGAGAGCAATAAGACAGTGATGTATGAATGTCCCCTGAGCAATCAGAGACTCTATGAGCCATCATGGGAAGAATATATACAGCTTGGTACGAGACTCTGAAACAATGAATGGGTTTGATAGACAAAACATTTTTATACTCTACTACAGTGTTTCCCAACTCCGGTCCTCGAGTACACCCAACCAGTGGAGGCTGCTGAGGGGAGGACAGCTCATAATAATGGTTGGAATGGAGTAAATGGAATGGTATCAACAACATGGTTTTCATCTGTTTGATACCATTCCATTCACTCCATTCCAGCCATTCCACTCCAGCCATTATTATGAACCGTCCTCCACTTATGAGCAGCCTCCACTGCCCCCAACAATACATATCTTGTTGTGGCCCCGGACAAGCACACTTGATTGTACTTGTCAACTAATCATCAAGCCCTTGACATCTGAATCAGGTGTTTTTGTCCAGGGCTACAATACAAATGTGTACTGGAGGACTGGAGTTGGGAAAAACTGTGATAATATAATACTATGTGATACAGATTCTCTCTCTCTCTCTCTCTCTCTCTCTCTCTCTCTCTCTCTCTCTCTCTCTCTCTCTCTCTCTCTCTCTCTCTCTCTCTCTCTCCTCTGAACCATAGAGTTGTATTGTTAATTCCACAGACATCGCTCTATCAGTGAGACCCCATGGAACAGACATAGCATCGCTGGTGTCACCCTAATAATAAATGACATATATTTTGAGGGAACAAAATGTATCAGTGATTCGTATTTCCGTGCAACTTAATGAACCGACTAAAAACAAAGGCTGAATGTACTGCCTATATTTTGAGGGAAACGCACTGTCTATTATTTAATTTGATCAGGTTAGGACAGCACATACAAACTGCATTTAGTCCAATAAAAATACAGGATATTATTAGGGTGATAAATAAAAGGCAGTTGCTCCATGACACATATATTTTGAGGGAAACACATTGACTATTATTTAATTTGATCAGGGCAGGGTTGGGCAGCACATACAAACTGCATTTAGTCCAATAAAATACATGATATTATTAGGGTGATAAATAAAAGGCAGTTGCTCCATGACACAAGAGCACTCTCTAGTGGAACAAAAACCTTTCGGCACCTGGTATTCCCAGGCAGTCTCCCATCCAAGTACTAACCAGGCCCGATCCTGCTTACCTTCCAAGATCAGACGAGATCAGGTATATTCAGGCTGGTATGGCCGTAAGCGCAGGAGCAACTCTTGGTACACTATATAAAGACATGAACAAAATGTATCAGTGATTCGAATTTCCGTGCAACCTAATGAACTGACTAAAAACAAATGCTGAATGTACTGCCTATATTTTGTGGGAAACGCTTTGTCTATAATTTAATTTGATCAGGTTAGGACAGCACATACAAACTGCATTTAGTCCAATAAAAATACATGATATTATTAGGGTGATAAATAAAAGGCAGTTGCTCCATGACACATATATTTTTAAAGAAACGCACTGTCTATTATTTAATTTGATCAGGGCAGGGCAGGGCAGGGCAGCACATACAAACTGCATTTAGTCCAATAAAAATACATGATATTATTAAGGTGATAAATAAAAGGCAGTTGCTCCATGACACAAGAGCACTCTCTAGTGGAACAAAAAGCTTACAGCACCTGGTATTATCAGGCGGTGTCCCATCCTAGTACTAACCAGGCCGGATCCTGCTTAGCTTCCGAGATCGGACGAGATCAGGCATATTCAGGATGGTATGGCCGTAAGCGCAGGAGCAACTCTTGGTACACTATATAAATACATGAACAAAATGTATCAGTGATTCGAATTTCCGTGCAACCTAATGAACTGACTAAAAACAAATGCTGAATGTACTGCCTATATTTTGTGGGAAACGCTTTGTCTATTATTTAATTTGATCAGGTTAGTACAGCACATACAAACTGCATTTAGTCCAATAAAAATACATGATATTATTAGGGTGATAAATAAAAGGCAGTTGCTCCATAGCATATATATTTTGTGGGAAACGCACTGTCTATTATTTAAATTGATCAGGGCAGGGCAGGGCAGCACATACAAACTGCATTTAGTCCAATAAAATACATGATATTATTAGGGTGATAAATAAAAGGCAGTTGCTCCATGACACAAGAGAACTCTCTAGTGGAACAAAAATCTTTAGCCACCTGGTATTCCCAGGCGGTCTCCCATCCAAGTACTAACCAGGCACAATCCTGCTTACCTTCCAAGATCAGACGAGATCGGGAGTATTCAGGCTGATATGGCCGTAAGTGAGGGAACAACTCTTGGTACACTATATAAAGTCAATGTGTCACTCACTCTGAAAGGGACACAGAAAAGTATCCACTTTGTGACACAAACTGAAGAAGCTCAACCCTTGCTTACATTTCCAATATATATATATATATATATATTTGAGTCTTGTTGGGGGGGGGGGGGAAGAGGGCATATCCTATGTTGATTTATGACAAGTTCATTGACTAGGGCCCTATAAAATAGGCGTTGCGGACCGAATCACGGAATCCAGACATTAAACCGAAATTCAACAATATTCAAACATTTATTGAACTTAGTAAGAAATCAACTAAATCTATTCAACTTGTTAGAAAACGCATTCATTTGCCCAAGTCAATCATAAGACATGAACAAAATGCATCAGTGATTCGTATTTCCATGAACTTTCTGAAACGGCACAGGAATGCCCCTGTCTGTGTGCATGTGTGCGGTGCGCGCGTATATCTACACTTTGTGTAGCCGTTAGCGATGATGCTAATGATAACCTTCTTCTGGTAGGGAAGGAATGGCTTTCCCCAAAACCTTCGCAAGTAAATGTTAACTACAAAGTAGCCTATGCCTGCCTGGCAGAATTATACTGTCGTATCGAGTGAGTGGTGGCAATTATTGCTGATAAACAAAGGAGTCCGCTCATACTGAATCCTCGATCATAAGTTTATTCAGATCACAAGCTTCAGCATAAGTGACAGGTGACATGACACCCGGAGAGCGACGCCTCAGAATGGCCGCTCTGCCCTTTCTGTAGTCTAGCCCCTATTTATAAACAATGCAAAGAGATGCTCCCTCTTCTGGCCAATCACCAGTCTCCCCTGTCTACAACACACTTCCTGTCTGTTGTATGTGGCGTTACACTAAAACATTCCCTCTTGATACTAAAATCAACATTATTTCAGTTCCACTTAAAAAACATTTAACACCATCATAATCTCAATACACTACATTCCCCCCTTTCGAGACAAATTAAAAGTCTCGAAAACAAACAGAATAGGATTATGACTAGTAACAATTTATCTTATTGAGTATCTTTAACATTAAACCAAAAACATTATCCTCTAGAGTGTAAATACCTTTCTATGAAATATGAACAACTGTTTATGAAGTGTGAATACATTAATATGACATATGAACAAATCTTTATGGAGTGTAAGAGCGAAAAACTGTCCGGCAACCTTCCATCCATCAATCAAGACAGTAAAATTCTCTCACGGTCCCTCTGCCCCAGGCAACCACCTTCGGTACTCCAGATAAACTCATAAACCATGTAAATGCATTTGAAACTATGATGCAATTAAATACACATGTAAGCCCCTGCAAACAAAATCCTATCCAATAAATATCCATTGTAAGACTGGTCAACCCATTGGACCCTACAGTGAACCTCTCCCTGCCTAAACTCCTGTCCCTAAACATCACCGAAATAAACAAAAACATCTAAGATCCTCACATGTATTCAATAACATCAAATATCCTTCTACAAAAATTAATCCCTAAGAATATGACACAATTATGTATTACACATGTCTATATTTCATTGCAGACACTGGAATGTAGTCCACTACACTTCATCTCCCCGTAGTCTCCTCTTCCAATGGACTGTTGATGATGGAATCGGCCACACCCTCCTTGTTTCATCTCCTCCAGTCATATTGTCCCTGTTTGAGTATTTCAATCTCCATATGTTCCCCCAAATGCTTCTGAAAGGAAAGGAAAGACCAAACAGTATCTTTTGCAAAACAACACTTTCAAATTGACCATTAATATCAACTAAGAATATAAAAATGATATATAAATGATGTATGAATCACATTAACCTCTTCCCCCCTTGATTCATAAAATCATACTAAGAATCACACTAATATTGAAAAAATTGAAAAATGATCAAATAATCAAAAAGGATATTTATCCATCAGTAGTCCATCTTCATCCAGATCAGGAACAGTCAACACCGGCATCTGAGTGTTGTCTCCAGGCATCACTCTCCAACCTATCTCAATATCATAGCTTTCTCAAAGGTCAGTAACAAATTACAAACATCACACACAGTGTTATCAAAGCTGCCATTAAATGTAACCCATCACTGCCCCTACTGGCCTACCTGATCTTGCAACCAAGTCTTCTCAGATCTCCCAAACGCATCCCTTATATTCTTCAATGCATATATAACCCTAGTGATAATATCTGAACTATCTGGACTCAAAGTATAACTAACCTTATGTTACACCATACCATGGAAAAAGTCCCCCCTTCTCCCTTAGATTTATCCTTCAATGATAGGCTTGAAGACTATGACATGTAGCCATGTCTCTTTTCATCCAATTTCAAATATAGCTTCAGATTTCTGTGTCCGGTGCTACCCCTCTTATAATGGTAAAAACCTCAAATGGAAGCTTCAACGTTGACATGTAACAACATCCTGTCCATCCATAGGGTAAGAATATATACTTTATCACCACAAACCCTCCAAAATTCCCCATAGTCACATTGTCAGGCAAAAGCTAATCTTTTAACCATCAAAGTCCTGCTTTTCTTACTAACTGGTACATTAAAAAAATAACCTATTTCTCATTACTACCCTTAAGGTCATGCATACCCAAAGTTATCATATAACATCACAATCTGATATTCCCATAAACATACCCCTTACCTCATATGTTTTATTAGAACCAAACAACTTTTAGCCCTCACTGCTTTCACCTCCAATACTTCAGTTACGCTGTTACCTGATTTTCCTTACCATCCAACAAATTCCCATAGGGTAATTCATTTAACCAAGAACACCTATACCTAGGCTTAAACAAATGTTTTGACAACGACATTATTTTATCTGTTACTGATTGTTGCTGATACCACAGTCATGACAAAGCATAAGATTGACACATACTTGATAGAGGTCGAACGACCGTCTCTAACACGTTTGATGCTGGAATTCTCACCAGACATGGAACCAAAGATTCCTACCTGCCATCTATCTCTAACTTTCACAACAGAAGAATCAAACTACATGCATTTAGTTTCTCTCTTCCCTAACGAGCGGTACTGCAGATACCTCTCCTTGTCTGTCATCAAAATCAAAGACCTCATCCTGTACCTCCATGATAGTATCACTATTTCAGATGAATCTTTATTGTTCTCTACTACTATCTGTTCTCCTATTTTAATCCTATTTGTCTTGCTACCTCCTTTAATTTCAGAAAAGTTGTTGTCGGTGTCATACTTCCTACATTTGCTATTGCCATCGTATCATTAATCCCTTCCAAAGTTACCATTAAAGTAGTTGACTTAGTTGATGTATCAACCTTAATTACTTCTAGTGCGAAAGTTCCCATTATCCTCTGTGTATTATCTACTGTTGGAGTGACTTATTCTCCATAATTATCTCTAATAAGTATTTTTTCCCCAAAGAAAAGTTGTCTTTGCTTGTACTTCCATCTATCACCACTAGTGTCACTTTTTCCCAACTCTCAGTCCTATCTCTAATCCCTGACTTTCAAACTTTTGATTATAAAAAATACACCTATAATTACCTTGATCTCCCTGCTGGGAACTGTAACTATAGATACTCAATCACCCTCAATCTTCTCTTATCATTCAGCAACACATACTTTCTCAACGCATCTGCTCCTAACAGATCTAAACTCCTACCATATCTTCCCACTAAACTTTAAAATGTCCTTCACTACTGTTCTCTCTCTCTTACTACTAACTTTGAAACTTAGCTTACTGTCTTAGAGTTCCTTCAACCCTAGTTCTCCTAACTTATTTTAATCTAATCTTTTCTCTCATAACCTTTAAAAACTTTTTCCACTGATTTATTCACAAAATCCCTTTACCACCAAATTTTAGAATATGTGATTGGGAAAGTCCCCACCTGCCTTTGACTTCTTTACACACAGACTTGGCAAACGACTAAACACCTTTTAGCCTAGCCTGAAATCTCTTGGTGTAAGAATGTAACCCAGAATAACAGTCACCCCTTTTAACTTTATTTTTCAGACAGTTTGTCTAATAGGCAGTCTAATAGATTATCATCCTTCCTATGATATTATCTTTTTAAGCAAATGATTCCCAAAAACCCTACTTTTTAAAATCTTCTACCAGACAGTCGTCTAGTGTACATCTTATTGTACAATTCAATTTACACCATGCATCTCTTCCCAACAATGCAATAGGTATATGCTCTAATATCAGTATCTTAAGAGTAATTAACTGTTTTACTACCTCAAATCCCTATCCTAATTAGTTAATTTTACATAGTGATATGTTTAACCTCTTTAGGCTCAACACAGATAAGTTTTTACACTATTCACTATCACTTCTCATAGTCCTGTTTTTACTTCAATTGTTAGCTATTTTCTCTTCTTCTCTAATCGATGCTATCAGCTGGCACCCCCCTTTGTATCTTCTAGGCACTAACAGGTGATCTCGACTTGCTCCTTTATCTTCCTCTGTTGTTTTCTCCTGGCGCATTTCCATCACAGGTAAAGTGACCAACCTGTCCATAATTATAACAGTCTTCTGAAAGTTGCTGGAAGTGTAGCTGAAATCTTCCTCCTCCTTCTAAGCCTTCTCGTCCTCTTCCTCTCCAATTCTGTGTCTGTCCAGAAACTGGCTGTGGATATGGAACACCTGGTACCCCCCTTGGCTGGTACAATTGCATTTGATATTGTTCAGTTGAAGCTGTAACAGTGATTGTTGATTTGGTTCACTCTGATTCTTCATAACCAAAGCTTCTCTTCTCCTTCTTCTTCTCCAATTCTTGGGATCCTTTTCTCAGCAGTTTCTCCTCTTCTGTATCTTCAGCTGTGTTACTTCTTCTAAACTATTTGCTTTATCCAGGCATGATAAGCATCGGTCTATATCTCCTTCTATTTCTTCTGTGCCAGTCCTTGTAGGATAAAATCCTCTTGAACATAAAGCACCTTTAATCTCCAAATCTTCATCGCTTTCTTCATCTTTGCTTTCATCAGAGATCAAATCTCGTGTATCCTTCTTCCTTCAACTTCCATCAGAGATCAAATCTCTAGTATCCTTCTTCTTTCCTCTCTTGCCAACTTCCTTCTGATCACAGAGTCATATCCACCCATGACCTCTTCTCAATCACTCATCTTCATCATCCTCGTCTTCTTTAACCTCACTCTTCTCTTCCAGACATCTCATTTCCTTCCTTCTGGAGTTTTGGATTCATCTTTATCGTCGTTTCTGCTTGTCCTCTATCTATTATTCGTTCATCTCCATCTCTGATGCAACAATCACCCTCCTGGATGATCCCTGGAAGCTGAGGATAAACATCCCTAAGCTCTCCTTCCCTTAGCCTTATCTCTATAGCTTTGTTTATCTTATCGCTGGAATCTTTTATCAGTTTTTGTTTGAGAATGAAGGGCAACTTTTGTTTCACTTGCCGGATAACCTCGCAATACTTTAGTTAAAGGGTCACTATTTTGTACTATATCAATCGGTGTAATCACCTTCATATAGCCTTGCTGTCCTTTCTCCCCATTGTAACTACTCTTTTATATTCCTTTATTATGAATTATCTTATTTTAGACTATATAGCCTATGGCTTCCCCCCTGTAATTATTAATATAAACCTAACAACTTTTTTTTTTTTTTTAATAAATCAATTAAAAATCATGAATAATTAAAACCAATTTTAATTCCTATATCCTATGTCACCAATTTATCAATTAGTGTCTATCTTACCACAACCCATCAGGAAAGTAAATGTAAGTTAGTCAACTTCAAAGCAATCCCCAAAAACAAAGCCTGTAACCCCTTGCTCTATAACCCCTAATTATCTTAAATTTACAGAATAATGTCAGTCCTTGATTCCCAACACAACTCCAATCAAACCCCAGTGATGCACAGAGCCTCCAAAATGCAATTTTTAATGAAATAGTATTTGCCAAGCCTATGTGAAATTGTCATCTCAAAACCTTTTTTTTTGACTTGATCCTCTGTCGCGTCACGTGATGTCACGTCATCACTTCCTGTATCTCCTCTCTCCCCTCGCTTATCGTTCCTCTCATATGACAAGGGAACAAAGACACAGAAACAGATTTTAGTAGTTAATGCAATCACTGAGTTATTTCAACCATATTCAATATTCCTTCGTTTTGCATTCGCTCTAAGAATTAACTCAGGAAAAGTTATAGATCGCTCAAAAACATTTTTATTTTATTTATTTATTTTAATCGTCATTTAATTCAGAACTAAATAGATCGCTCAAAAACATTTTATTTAATTTTAATCGTCTTCTAATTCAATTTATTATAATCCGTTACCATACATCTAATTTATAAATTCAATAGGTCACAAAACAAGTTTCATCTTTAACCATCCGCCGATGTAACAACTAGAATACTCGTGTCCAAATATCTCTTTGTCTGTGTGTTTCTCTGTCTCCCCCTGCAGCCCCCAACAGAAATATGACCCATTAGCAAAAACGTGTTGTAGTTTAGTACCGTAAACCAAAACGTGTCCTAATCTCGTGCCATAAACTCCCCCTTTCTGTAGTGTAGTGTCGCAAAATGAAACGCATGCGCAAATGCATTCAAAAATACTTTTTCACCGTGGAAGGGAGATTTTAGATCTCTCCCCCCAACCAGACGGTTAACAGTCCAGCTGTAACTCCCGTTTCCCCCTCATAGTCAAACAACATTTAACAGCGCTCACAAAACATATAACCTGACTTACACACACAGAGACAAGTTTAAGAGACTTTAATCCATCGCAATGGGGTCTCTAAGGATATCCGTTAGCATGTAGCACGCAACACAATTAGCATTTAGCATTAGAATTAGCCTTAGCCGCTATGTACCACGTGGCCTGACACACAATCAAGCATTTAGAATTAGCCTTTAGCTAACTGCGGCCTACCATGCAAATAAATATCCTGCATTGTGCCCAAATCATTATCCATCATTATCCATATCTCCGCCTAACTTTATGCTGCCTTGAGTTCTGGATAATTATATGAGCGGTTACCCCAAACGAATAATCCGTCAACTATAAGATGAGCATAACATACAATATCATCGTCCAGCTCATGGTTCCCAGAACCAACCTGACAAAGTCTAATACGTCGCCCAGGATTTGTAGCCCACTCCTGCGAGTCGCCTTGTTTCGAGGTCTTTCCAGATTCACAATGCCCTAAATATGTATACGTATTCCAGCTTTTATTCACTACCAATCCATTGTTCTAGACTTCCTATTATTTACCGTTTACCCATCAACCAAATTTAGAATATTTATTTCAGACTCCTAGTCAACAGCAATAACGCCACCCGAGGCACGGTCGTAATGGTACATTCCTCCAGTGTACACAAGCAGTAACAAAACTAACAACTTAGCTGTGAGGAACACTCACCCTTGTCTGGTCATGACTCCAGACCGAGTTAGCTTGAGTTAGCTTGGCGGCTACTAATGCAGCAGAGGAGAGATGCAGACCAGCCCCACGTTGGGCGCCATTTGTCGTATCGAGTGAGTGGTGGCAATTATTGCTGATAAACAAAGGAGTCCGCTCATACTGAATCCTCGATCATAAGTTTATTCAGATCACAAGCTTCAGCATAAGTGACAGGTGACATGACACCCGGAGAGCGACGCCTCAGAATGGCCGCTCTGCCCTTTCTGTAGTCTAGCCCCTATTTATAAACAATGCAAAGAGATGCTCCCTCTTCTGGCCAATCACCAGTCTCCCCTGTCTACAACACACTTCCTGTCTGTTGTATGTGGCGTTACACTAAAACATTCCCTCTTGATACTAAAATCAACATTATTTCAGTTCCACTTAAAAAACATTTAACACCATCATAATCTCAATACACTACAATACCGTGATCATTTGCATCACTCCAGTGTCCATTTGTTCTACAGCAACACCGCTTAACCAAACAAAGGTCTCTTCCTGGTGCACGCTTGCATTTAAGGGTAACTACACCCCAAAATCTAAATGTCTTACATTTTTCCCAGACATCACAAATGGTCACCTGATAGGGTTTAAACATTGTTGTGGACATAGAACATCCAATTGTGCTGTTTTGCTATTAAAAAGGTGTACTTTTGAGAGCGAAAACCTGCCAAAACAGGGACAAACGGTCAACGGGGAAATCTAAACGGAGAAAAGGGAACTTGGGAATTAACGGATTCAGGCAAAATATTGAAGGGATTTTATAGTGCCCTAATGGACTACAGACATTGACTGTCTCCTAGACTAAAAACAAAGGCTGCATGTACTGCCTATAATTTGAGGGAAACACACTGTCCATTATTTGATTTGATCAGGGCAGGGCAGCACACACAAACTTCATTTAGTCCAATAACAATCCATGATATTATTAGGGTGATAAATAAAAGGCAGTTGCTCCATGACACAAGAGCACGCTCTACTGGGACAAAAAGCTTACAGCACCTGGTATTCCCAGGCGGTCCTCCATCCAAGTACTAACCAAGCCCAACCCTGATTAGCTTCCGAGATCGGACGAGATCGGGCGTATTCAGGCTGGTATGGCCGTAAGCGAGGGAACAACTCTTGGTACACTATATAAAGTCAATGTGTCACTCACTCTGAAAGGGACACAGAAACGTATCCACTTTGTGACACAAACTGAAGAAGCTCAACCCTTGCTTACATTTCCAATATATATATATATATGAGTCTTGTTGGGGGGGGGGGAGAGGGCATATCCTATGTTGATTTATGACAAGTTCATTGACTAGGGCCCTATAAAATAGGCGTTGCGGACCGAATCACGGAATCCAGACATTAAACCGAAATTCAACAATATTCAAACATTTATTGAACTTAGTAAGAAATCAACTAAATCTATTCAACTTGTTAGAAAACGCATTCATTTGCCCAAGTCAATCATAAGACATGAACAAAATGCATCAGTGATTCGTATTTCCATGAACTTTCTGGCACGGCACAGGAATGCCCCTGTCTGTGTGCATGTGTGCGGTGCGCGCGTATGTCTACACTTTGTGTAGCCGTTAGCGATGATGCTAATGATAACCTTCTTCTGGTAGGGAAGGAATGGCTTTCCCCAAAACCTTCGCAAGTAAATGTTA
>NC_140021.1:38051093-38101093 GCF_964263955.1 Coregonus lavaretus
CCTTCTTCTGGTAGGGAAGGAATGGCTTTCCCCAAAACCTTCGCAAGTAAATGTTAACTACAAAGTAGCCTATGCCTGCCTGGCAGAATTATACCGTGATCATTTGCATCACTCCAGTGGCCATTTGTTCTACAGCAACACCGCTTAACCAAACAAAGGTCTCTTTCTGGTGCACGCTTGCATTTAAGGGTAACTACACCCCAAAATCTAAATGTCTTACATTTTTCCCAGACCTCACAAATGGTCACCTGATAGGGTTTAAACATTGTTGTGGACATAGAACATCCAATTGTGCTGTTTTGCTATTAAAAAGGTGTACTTTTGAGAGCGAAAACCTGCCAAAACAGGGACAAACGGTCAACGGGGAAATCTAAACGGAGAAAAGGGAACTTGGGAATTAACGGAATCAGGCAAAACATTGAAGGGATTTTATAGTGCCCTAATGGACTACAGACATTGACTGTCTCCTAGACTAAAAACAAAGGCTGCATGTACTGCCTATATTTTGAGGGAAACGCACTGTCCATTATTTGATTTGATCAGGGCAGGGCAGCACACACAAACTGCATTTAGTCCAATAACAATCCATGATATTGTTAGGGTGATAAATAAAAGGCAGTTGCTCCATGACACAAGAGCACGCTCTACTGGGACAAAAAGCTTACAGCACCTGGTATTCCCAGGCGGTCTCCCATCCAAGTACTAACCAGGCCCGACCCTGCTTAGCTTCCAAGATCGGACAAGATCGGGCGTATTCAGGCTGGTATGGCCGTAAGCGAGGGAGCAACTCTTGGTACACTATATAAAGTCAATGTGTCACTCACTCTGAAAGGGACACAGAAACGTATCCACTTTGTGACACAAACTGAAGAAGCTCAACCCTTGCTTACATTTCCAATATATATATATATATATATATTTGAGTCTTGTGGGGGGGGGTGGGGGGGGGAAGAGGGCATATCCTATGTTGATTTATGACAAGTTCATTGACTAGGGCCCTATAAAATAGGCGTTGCGGACCGAATCACGGAATCCAGACATTAAACCGAAATTCAACAATATTCAAACATTTATTGAACTTAGTAAGAAATCAACTAAATCTATTCAACTTGTTAGAAAACGCATTCATTTGCCCAAGTCAATCATAAGACATGAACAAAATGAATAAGTGATTCGTATTTCCATGAACTTTCTGGCACAGGAATGCCCCTGTCTGTGTGCATGTGTGCGGTGAGCGCGTATGTCTACACTTTGTGTAGCCGTTAGCGATGATGCTAATGATAACCTTCTTCTGGTAGGGAAGGAATGGCTTTCCCCAAAACCTTCGCAAGTAAATGTTAACTACAAAGTAGCCTATGCCTGCCTGGCAGAATTATACCTTGATCATTTGCATCACTCCAGTGGCCATTTGTTCTACAGCAACACCGCTTAACCAAACAAAGGTCTCTTCCTGGTGCACGCTTGCATTTAAGGGTAACTACATCCCAAAATCTAAATGTCTTACATTTTTCCCAGACCTCACAAATGGTCACCTGATAGGGTTTAAACATTGTTGTGGACATAGAAAATCCAATTGTGCTGTTTTGCTATTAAAAAGGTGTACTTTTGAGAGCGAAAACCTGCCAAAACAGGGACAAACGGTCAACGGGGAAATCTAAACGGAGAAAAGGGAACTTGGAAATTAACGGAATCAGGCAAAACATTGAAGGGATTTTATAGTGCCCTAATGGACTACAGACATTGACTGTCTCCTAGACTAAAAACAAAGGCTGCATGTACTGCCTATATTTTGAGGGAAACGCACTGTCCATTATTTGATTTGATCAGGGCAGGGCAGCACACACAAACTGCATTTAGTCCAATAACAATCCATGATATTATTAGGGTGATAAATAAAAGGCAGTTGCTCCATGACACAAGAGCACGCTCTACTGGGACAAAAAGCTTACAGCACCTGGTATTCCCAGGCGGTCTACCATCCAAGTACTAACCAGGCCCGACCCTGCTTAGCTTCCGAGATCGGACGAGATCGGGCGTATTCAGGCTGGTATGGCCGTAAGTGAGGGAACAACTCTTGGTACACTATATAAAGTCAATGTGTCACTCACTCTGAAAGGGACACAGAAACGTATCCACTTTGTGACACAAACTGAAGAAGCTCAACCCTTGCTTACATTTCCAATATATAGATATATATTTGAGTCTTGGTGGGGGGGGGGGGGTGGGGGGGTGGGGGAGGAAATATCCTATGTTGATTTATGACAAGTTCATTGACTAGGGCCCTATAAAATAGGCGTTGCGGACCGAATCACGGAATCCAGACATTAAACCGAAATTCAACAATATTCAAACATTTATTGAACTTAGTAAGAAATCAACTAAATCTATTCAACTTGTTAGAAAACGCATTCATTTGCCCAAGTCAATCATAAGACATGAACAAAATGCATCAGTGATTCGTATTTCCATGAACTTTCTGGCACGGCACAGGAATGCCCCTGTCTGTGTGCATGTGTGCGGTGCGCGCGTATGTCTACACTTTGTGTAGCCGTTAGCGATGATGCTAATGATAACCTTCTTCTGGTAGGGAAGGAATGGCTTTCCCCAAAACCTTCGCAAGTAAATGTTAACTACAAAGTAGCCTATGCCTGCCTGGCAGAATTATACCGTGATCATTTGCATCACTCCAGTGGCCATTTGTTCTACAGCAACACCGCTTAACCAAACAAAGGTCTCTTCCTGGTGCACGCTTGCATTTAAGGGTAACTACACCCCAAAATCTAAATGTCTTACATTTTTCCCAGACCTCACAAATGGTCACCTGATAGGGTTTAAACATAGTTGTGGACATAGAACCTCCAATTGTGCTGTTTTGCTATTAAAAAGGTGTACATTTGAGAGCGAAAACCTGCCAAAACAGGGACAAACGGTCAACGGGGAAATCTAAACGGAGAAAAGGGAACTTGGGAATTAACGGAATCAGGCAAAACATTGAAGGGATTTTATAGTGCCCTAATGGACTACAGACATTGACTGTCTCCTAGACTAAAAACAAAGGCTGCATGTACTGCCTATATTTTGAGGGAAACGCACTGTCCATTATTTGATTTTATCAGGGCAGGGCAGCACACAAAAACTGCATTTAGTCCAATAACAATCCATGATATTATTAGGGTGATAAATAAAAGGCAGTTGCTCCATGATACAAGAGCACGCTCTACTGGGACAAAAAGCTTACAGCACCTGGTATTCCCATGCTGTCTCCCATCCAAGTATTAACCTGGCCAGACCCTGCTTAGCTTCCGAGATCGGACGAGATCGGGAGTATTCAGGCTGGTATTGCCGTAAGCAAGGGAGCAACTCTTGGTACACTATATAAAGTCAATGTGTCACTCACTCTGAAAGGGACACAGAAACGTATCCACTTTGTGACACAAACTGAAGAAGCTCAACCCTTGCTTACATTTCCAATATATATATATATATATATATATATATATATATATATATATATATATATATATATATATATATATATATATATATATATATATATATATATATATTTGAGTCTTGTTGGGGGGGGGGGGGGGAGAGGGCATATCCTATGTTGATTTATGACAAGTTCATTGACTAGGGCCCTATAAAATAGGCGTTGCGGACCGAATCACGGAATCCAGACATTAAACCGAAATGCAACAATATTCAAACAGTTATTGAACTTAGTAAGAAATCAACTAAATCTATTCAACTTGTTAGAAAACGCATTCATTTGCCCAAGTCAATCATAAGACATGAACAAAATGCATCAGTGATTCGTATTTCCATGAACTTTCTGGCACGGCACAGGAATGCCCCTGTCTGTGTGCATGTGTGCGGTGCGCGCGTATGTCTACACTTTGTGTAGCCGTTAGCGATGATGCTAATGATAACCTTCTTCTGGTAGGGAAGGAATGGCTTTCCCCAAAACCTTCGCAAGTAAATGTTAACTACAAAGTAGCCTATGCCTGCCTGGCAGAATTATACCGTGATCATTTGCATCACTCCAGTGGCCATTTGTTCTACAGCAACACCGCTTAACCAAACAAAGGTCTCTTCCTGGTGCACGCTTGCATTTAAGGGTAACTACACCCCAAAATCTAAATGTCTTACATTTTTCCCAGACCTCACAAATGGTCACCTGATAGGGTTTAAACATTGTTGTGGACATAGAACATCCAATTGTGCTGTTTTGCTATTAAAAAGGTGTACTTTTGAGAGCGAAAACCTGCCAAAACAGGGACAAACGGTCAACGGGGAAATCTAAACGGAGAAAAGGGAACTTGGGAATTAACGTTATCAGGCAAAACATTGAAGGGATTTTATAGTGCCCTAATGGACTACAGACATTGACTGTCTCCTAGACTAAAAACAAAGGCTGCATGTACTGCCTATATTTTGAGGGAAACGCACTGTCCATTATTTGATTTGATCAGGGCAGGGCAGCACACACAAACTGCATTTAGTCCAATAACAATCCATGATATTATTAGGGTGATAAATAAAAGGCAGTTGCTCCATGACACAAGAGCACGCTCTACTGGGACAAAAAGCTTACAGCACCTGGTATTCCCAGGCGGTCTCCCATCCAAGTACTAACCAGGCCCGACCCTGCTTAGCTTCCTAGATCGGACGAGATCGGGCGTATTCAGGCTGGTATGGCTGTATGCAAATGAACAACTCTTGGTACACTATATAAAGTCAATGTGTCACTCACTCTGAAAGGGACACAGAAACGTATCCACTTTGTGACACAAGCTGAAGAAGCTCAACCCTTGCTTACATTTCCAATATATATATATATATATATATATATATATATATATATATATATATATATATATATATATATTTGAGTCTTGTTGGGGGGGGGAAGAGGGCATATCCTATGTTGATTTATGACAAGTTCATTGACTAGGGCCCTATAAAATAGGCATTGCGGACCGAATCACGGAATCCAGACATTAAACCGAAAATCAACAATATTCAAACATTTATTGAACTTAGTAAGAAATCAACTAAATCTATTCAACTTGTTAGAAAACGCATTCATTTGCCCAAGTCAATCATAAGACATGAACAAAATGAATCAGTGATTCGTATTTCCATGAACTTTCTGAAACGGCACACGAATGCCCCTGTCTGTGTGCATGTGTGCGGTGCGCGCGTATATCTACACTTTGTGTAGCCGTTAGCGATGATGCTAATGATAACCTTCTTCTGGTAGGGAAGGAATGGGTTTCCCCAAAACCTTCGCAAGTAAATGTTAACTACAAAGTAGCCTATGCCTGCCTGGCAGAATTATACCGTGATCATTTGCATCACTCCAGTGGCCATTTGTTCTACAGCAACACCGCTTAACCAAACAAAGGTCTCTTCCTGGTGCACGCTTGCATTTAAGGGTAACTACACCCCAAAATCTAAATGTCTTACATGTTTCCCAGACCTCACAAATGGTCACCTGATAGGGTTTAAACATTGTTGTGGACATAGAACATCCAATTGTGCTGTTTTGCTATTAAAAAGGTGTACTTTTGAGAGCGAAAACCTGCCAAAACAGGGACAAACGGTCAACGGGGAAATCTAAACGGAGAAAAGGGAACTTGGGAATTAACAGAATCAGGCAAAACATTGAAGGGATTTTATAGTGCCCTAATGGACTACAGACATTGACTGTCTCCTAGACTAAAAACAAAGGCTGCATGTACTGCCTATATTTTGAGGGAAACGCACTGTCCATTATTTGATTTGATCAGGGCAGGGCAGCACACACAAACTGCATTTAGTCCAATAACAATCCATGATATTATTAGGGTGATAAATAAAAGGCAGTTGCTCCATGACACAAGAGCACGCTCTACTGGGACAAAAAGCTTACAGCACCTGGTATTTCCAGGCGGTCTCCCATCCAAGTACTAACCAGGCCCAACCCTGCTTAGCTTCCAAGATCAGTCTAGATCAGGCGTATTTTTTTTTTTTTTTTTTTTTTTTATTATCAAAAAATTCAATTTTTTACAATATTTACAGTACAAATGAACAATACAGAAGACACTATCCTAACATAGGCAGGTGAACAATTCACCCCCTATCAAATCAAAGAACCCAAAGAAATAAAAATACAAAAAAAACTATTTTACAAAAAAAACCCAGACATGACTAAGACATAACAAATTCCACCCACAAAATAGGCAGATAAAAGCCACCCCCTATCAAATAAAAATAAACAAAGAAAATATTCAAAATAATTCTTTCAAAAATTATAAGTGATTCCTCCACCATCCACCTTTGCAATCAACCCACACCCCTCAACAAAATGTTTATCAAAATCTTCCATCCCATAATTAAACAACATATCCATGTGTTTACTAAACAGTGATATAAAAATACCCCACACCTTCACCCTCTTCCTGTCAAAAAAACCATAATTCCTCCTACAAAAAATAGCATACCTCACAAAACTCAAAACAATATTCAACAAGCACACATTAACGCCATCACATTTACCAGACACTCCAAATAACACAAGTTCCTCCCACACATACTTTTTCAAGAAATCACCCCCCCAGTTTTTACTTAACATTTCCTTAACTTTACAAAACATATATTTTAATTCCTCACATTCTATAAACAAATGCATAAGCGTTTCTGGGAAACATCCACATATATCGCATTCCCTTTTTACTTCACAATTAATTTGATGTAACACCACCTTTGTAAATATTCTATTGTGTCTTAACTTAAAATCATTATTTTCACACTCCTTACTATTATATTTTACATTTAAATTTTCCCATATCTTTTTTTCATCCAATTCTGGAAAAACTGTTTTCCAAAATTTTTCAGCAGCCGGCCTTCTATAACATTTTCCTACCATTATTCTATACAATATTTTCACTGGTATAGTAGATAAATGTACTTTCTTCTCACTGCTACCAATGAACAAATTAGGAAATACAAACAGATTTTCTCTTTCAACCTCACTATTTATTAAATCCACCCATGCGCTTGGTATGCTATTCTTTATCTTGTCATACATATTATTCACTGTTCCCCTTCCCACCTCTTCATCCCATTCCTTGATAATATCAAAAATAGCTTCTTCAGGTAAAAACCCTGGAATTACCTCATAGGTATAATCTTTTATTTGTCGTAGACCTGCACTCCTAAATACTTTATTATACAAAACTTGTTCTTTGTTCTTGATTTTCTCATTCAGAAATATAGGTTGATTCATAATCAGGTCAATATGACCACATTCATAATATACATTAGGCAACAACTCTGCCCATGCATTTAGCACCTCTTTATAAAAATCTGGTACCTTTTCAAACATTTTCCTTTTAAGCCCCATCAATAAACCATTATCTCCACATCCACCACTCTCCTCTAAGTAGACCTTAAAGAAGTGTTTCCAGCCATAATCTTCACTGTCATACAAATATTTCTTTACTGTTTTTATCCTAATAGCTTTTCTTTTGACATCTAAATCTACAAGTTTTAAACCTCCATCCACATAGTCAGCTATCAATGTTTTCTGAGCTATTCTAACACCTTTACCATCCCATATAAAATTAGACACCACCTTATTTAATTCATTTAGCACCCACTCAGGCATGTCCAGGACTCCCAAAACATACACAAATTTAGATAATACCAAAGCATTTGCAACAATTACTTTACCTTTTAACCTTAATTTTCTATTTTTCCAGAAATTTAACGTTAGCTTGACCTTATTAAGGATCCCAGTCCAAGTTATATCTTTTGCCTCTTTCTCCTTTACACCAATGTTTACTCCCAGCACTTTAATAAAATCCCTTGCTATCTTGAATGGAATCTCACACTTATTTGCATCGATATCCCCAACAAACATTATTTCAGTCTTCTCTATATTAACTTTAGCGCCCGATGCCTTACCATATATATCTATGATTCTCATAATGCTTCCAATGCTTCCCATATCTTTCACAGTGCAAGTAGTGTCATCAGCGTACTGATGTACAACACTGATACCACCACCTGGGATTCCGACACCCCTTACCTCTTTATTACTATTTATTAAAGTAGCTAACGGTTCTGTAGAAATACTGTACAACAGAGCTGACAAAGGACAGCCCTGCCTTACTGACCTCTCTACAGGAAAAGTATCTGTTACCACTCCGTTACATTTGACACAACTTTTAGCCCCGCTGTACAACAGGTTGATCCAAGCTACAAACTTTGGCCCAAAACCAAACCTCTCCATAGTCTGTAATAGGAAGCTATGCTCCACTCTATCAAAGGCTTTGTTAAAATCCAAACTTAATACTATACCGCCTTCATTTTTCATTTGATTAACAACATCTCTAATTGTACAAATTACATCTGCAACATCTCTTCCAGGTATACCGTAGGCTTGTGTTGATGCAATAATACTCCCAATCACCTTTTTCATCCTATTCGCTAACACTTTAGTCAATATCTTATAATCGGAATTCAGAAGACTAATAGGCCTATAATTTTCTAACTTGAATCTACTGCCCCTATTCTTGAATAAAATCGTTAACATACCAGTTGACATAGACTCAGGGATTTCCTTATTCTCTTCCATATAATGAAACACCTTCCCTAAAATGGGTGCCAAAATATCTACAAAGACTTTATAGAACTCGTTTGTTAAACCATCCAAACCCGGACTTTTATTGCCTTGAGTGTTAACAATTGCTTCCTTGATTTCCATAATCGAAATCTCTTCATCACACATCATTCTATCTACCTGAGATACTTTGGCACTAATTGTATCCAGCACTTTTTCAACACATACTTTATCTACATCATTCTTTTTGTAAAGATTTCTGTAAAAGGATTCAACTGTATCTAAGATCTCAACAAAATCGTTTACCTTTACACCTTTTTCATTTTCCAACTCTACAATGTAACTCTTAGTTTGTTTTCTTTTTTCAAGCCCCAAAAAAAAGGATGTACATTTCTCTCCCTCCAAAGCGTACTGTGCCCTACTCCTAACAATAGCACCCAAACATTTCTTTTTTTCATAACGACCCAGCTCTGCATGGATTTTCAAATAATTCACAACATCATAGTCCGGATCAGTATCAGCCTTTTCAAGTTCATGCAACATCCTATTTCTAAGCATTGTTTCTTTCTGCTTATCTAACCGGTTGTGATTTCTAGCATACCTAATACTCCTGTTTTTTACTTTTCCTTTCACTTCCTCCCACCATAAACACACATTCTCTTTTAACAGTACATTAGACATTTCATCATTAATACATTCAACAATTTCATTTCTATATCCTTCCTCCTTTAACAGACTGGCATTTAAACACCAGACACCTCCCCCTCTCCTCTCCACACCAAAACCCATTTGAAATGACATTACTGCGTGATCACTATATGCTGTAAAGTTATATGACATCTTCTTAACATGCTGCACCAATTCTTGTTTTGCTAGACATAAATCAATTCTGCTTTGTTTTAATTCCTTTAGCACCACCTGCCTTCTAGAAAACACTCTTCTGTTTGGATTTTCAGCCCTCCATATATCTACTAGATTCTCCTCATTCATAAGTTTCCATAATGCATTTCTAGAAGAGTCATATCTGAATCTAGCACAACTAGAGGCATCCATTCTACTACACCTCACATTAAAGTCTCCTATCAATATACAGTTTTCTGAGCACAGTGTTTTTAAGTTGTGAAACATTTCTCTCCTTTCAGATTCAATGTTTGAAGCATAAACATTGATTAAACGAAAAACTACATTTTGCACTTCAAATTCAATTGCAATAAGTCTGCCATCATTGTCAGCATATATTTGTTTTACATTTTGAACCACATCGTTTTTTATCAAAATAGCCACACCACATGTTTTATCACTTCCATGACTACAAAAAATTAAATCAGACCATTTACTCTTAATCTCCTGTATTTTGGAATCTGTCCAATTGGTCTCTTGAAAACACAACATGTCTGCCTTAACAGACACTAAAACCTGCTCAAATTTGCTCATGTTTCTCAAACTGTTACCATTTAGGGATGCGACTGTAATCATTAGTAATGTGTGCAGAGGTATAATCAGAGCAAAACAAGTCCTTTCAAAACCTACTTTTTCTTTTTTCCAAATCCCATCATCTCCCTAGTTTTCGACAATGACCTCTTATTTTTTGCAAACAACTGATGATCCTCACTATCTATTTCATCCTCCGTCTCCTGATTTGGAGCGGCAGGGAAGCCTTTTGAAAAGTGCGCTTTAACAGTGCCAGTGACTTCAGTGGACCCAGCTCGCTCTTTGGTGTCATTTTTACACACGCTTGAAACTGGCTCAGGCACCTGAGAAGCACCTTGCACCATCTCTACCTGTGTATGTATTTCACCCATCATGTGCTGCTGTTCCACCTTGTCAGCAGCAGAGACCAAAACTGCGTCTCGTGTTTTGCCAGAAGACATTACAGGCTCTTCAGGCATATCTGCCACTGTCTCTGAAGTCACACTCCCCATGTCACTCTCTTTTTCTCCTTCCATAAACACACTCCCCTCCTCTTCCTCAGAAGTGAGGTCCATTGTTTGCAAAAGTAAGTGATCTTTTCCCTTCTTACAGCTACATCTAACTTTCGGTCTGTCACACATTTCACACACATTACCTATGTTCAAACATTCTCTGGCATAATGCCCTTGTTCACTACATTTATGGCAAGTGAATTCTGGACATTCCTTAAGTATGTGCCCCGGCTGAATACATAGTCTACATACCTTCACTTGATTGTCATGGATTACACGAAAATATTCAAATCCCTCGACAGTGTTAAATTTGGTAGAATATGGCAAGGATTGCACATTGTCTGTGAACTTCACCTTGCAAAATCTCGTCCCGTCCACAATGTCTGTTCCTGGCCACATCCTCCTCTTGATTGGCGTGGTCGCCTTCACTTTCCAGCCTCTTAGTTTCTCATATATCTCCCCATCTGTAATGTATGCAGGCAAGTTCAAAAAGGACACCACAAGCTCATCGTTCCCTAGCTCTTTAGCCATGATTTGACAGTTCTTTATCTTTAGCCCGTCCATTAGTCTTTCTTTTCCCTTTACATGAGACATTGTTATTTCATACTTATTTCCGTCTCTCATTCTACATCCAAGTATTGTTCCACAAACTTCCCTTATTCCTCTCAGCAATTCCATCGTTGTTATTTTCCCTTCTCCAATTATTTCCACGTTCACCGTCAGTTCCTTCTCATACTTTCTTTTCTTCAGTTCTTCATTTGAAATTCTGATTTCACTGTTGTCCTTTCTCGTCGTCGTTTGTATTCTTGATGTTGACGCCATGTTGTCCATCCGGTTATTTTAATCAATATCCCCCAAACAGCTCACGCCGATGGGGGATAATAACAAAAAAGTTTCAAAGAAAATCAACTACAATCACACACAAACTTTCAAACTTATAAATCAAAAAAACCTCCAAACAAACGATATCCTCTCTCAAGCACTCAGACACCTGCCGCTCATCCACTTCCTGAAATTCCAAAAAGGGGCGTATTCAGGCTGGTATGGCCGTAAGCGAGGGAACAACTCTTGGTACACTATATAAAGTCAATGTGTCACTCACTCTGAAAGGGACACAGAAACGTATCCACTTTGTGACACAAACTGAAGAAGCTCAACCCTTGCTTACATTTCCAATATATATATATATATATATATTTGAGTCTTGTTGGGGGGGGGGAAGAGGGCATATCCTATGTTGATTTATGACAAGTTCATTGACTAGGGCCCTATAAAATAGGCGTTGCGGACCGAATCACGGAATCCAGACATTAAACCGAAATGCAACAATATTCAAACATTTATTGAACTTAGTAGGAAATCAACTAAATCTATTCAACTTGTTAGAAAACGCATTCATTTGCCCAAGTCAATCATAAGACATGAACAAAATGCATCAGTGATTCGTATTTCCATGAACTTTCTGAAACGGCACAGGAATGCCCCTGTCTGTGTGCATGTGTGCGGTGCGCGTGTATGTCTACACTTTCTGTAGCCGTTAGCGATGATGCTAATGATAACCTTCTTCTGGTAGGGAAGGAATGGCTTTCCCCAAAACCTTCGCAAGTAAATGTTAACTACAAAGTAGCCTATGCCTGCCTGGCAGAATTATACCGTGATCATTTGCATCACTCCAGTGGCCATTTGTTCTACAGCAACACCGCTTAACCAAACAAAGGTCTCTTCCTGGTGCACGCTTGCATTTAAGGGTAACCACACCCCAAAATCTAAATGTCTTACATTTTTCCCAGACCTCACAAATGGTCACCTGATAGGGTTTAAACATTGTTGTGGACATAGAACATCCAATTGTGCTGTTTTGCTATTAAAAAGGTGTACTTTTGAGAGCGAAAACCTGCCAAAACAGGGACAAACGGTCAACGGGGAAATCTAAACGGAGAAAAGGGAACTTGGGAATTAACGGAATCAGGCAAAACATTGAAGGGATTTTATAGTGCCCTAATGGACTACAGACATTGACTGTCTCCTAGACTAAAAACAAAGGCTGCATGTACTGCCTATATTTTGAGGGAAAAGCAATGTCCATTATTTGATTTGATCAGGGCAGGGCAGCACACAGAAACTGCATTTAGTCCAATAACAATCCATGATATTATTAGGGTGATAAATAAAAGGCAGTTGCTCCATGACACAAGAGCACGCTCTACTGGGACAAAAAGCTTACAGCACCTGGTATTTCCAGGCGGTCTCCCATCCAAGTACTAACCAGGCCCAACCCTGCTTAGCTTCCAAGATCGGTCTAGATCGGGCGTATTCAGGCTGGTATGGCCGTAAGCGAGGGAACAACTCTTGGTACACTATATAAAGTCAATGTGTCACTCACTCTGAAAGGGACACAGAAACGTATCCACTTTGTGACACAAACTGAAGAAGCTCAACCCTTGCTTACATTTCCAATATATATATATATATGAGTCTTGTTGGGGGGGGGGGGGGGGGGGGAGAGGGCATATCCTATGTTGATTTATGACAAGTTCATTGACTAGGGCCCTATAAAATAGGCGTTGTGGACCAAATCACGGAATCCAGACATTAAACCGAAATTCAACAATATTCAAACATTTATTGAAAGTAGTAAGAAATCAACTAAATCTATTCAACTTGTTAGAAAACGCATTAATTTGCCCAAGTCAATCATAAGACATGAACAAAATGCATCAGTGATTCGTATTTCCATGAACTTTCTGAAACGGCACAGGAATGCCCCTGTCTGTGTGCATGTTTGCGGTGCGCGCGTATGTCTACACTTTGTGTAGCCGTTAGCGATGATGCTAATGATAACCTTCTTCTGGTAGGGAAGGAATGGCTTTCCCCAAAACCTTCGCAAGTAAATGTTAACTACAAAGTAGCCTATGCTTGCCTGGCAGAATTATACCGTGATCATTTGCATCACTCCAGTGGCCATTTGTTCTTCAGAAAAACCACTTAACCAAACAAAGGTCTCTTCCTGGTGCACGCTTGCATTTAAGGGTAACTACACCCCAAAATCTAAATGTCTTACATTTTTCCCAGACCTCACAAATGGTCACCTGATAGGGTTTAAACATTGTTGTGGACATAGAACATCCAATTGTGCTGTTTTGCTATTAAAAAGGTGTACTTTTGAGAGCGAAAACCTGCCAAAACAGGGACAAACGGTCAACGGGGAAATCTAAACGGAGAAAAGGGAACTTGGGAATTAACGGAATCAGGCAAAACATTGAAGGGATTTTATAGTGCCCTAATGGACTACAGACATTGACTGTCTCCTAGACTAAAAACAAAGGCTGCATGTACTGCCTATATTTTGAGGGAAACGCAATGTCCATTATTTGATTTGATCAGGGCAGGGCAGCACACACAAACTGCATTTAGTCCAATAACAATCCATGATATTATTAGGGTGATAAATAAAAGGCAGTTGCTCCATGACACAAGAGCACACTCTACTGGGACAAAAAGCTTACAGCACCTGGTATTCCCAGGCGGTCTCCCATCCAAGTACTAACCAGGCCCGACCCTGCTTAGCTTCCTAGATCTGACGAGATCGGGCGTATTCAGGCTGGTATGGCCGTAAGCGAGGGAACATCTCTTGGTACACTATATAAAGTCAATGTGTCACTCACTCTGAAAGGGACACAGAAACGTATCCACTTTGTGACACAAACTGAAGAAGCTCAACCCTTGCTTACATTTCCAATATATATATATATATATATATATATACAGTGGGGAAAAAAAGTATTTAGTCAGCCACCAATTGTGCAAGTTCTCCCACTTAAAAATATGAGAGAGGCCTGTAATTTTCATCATAGGTACACGTCAACTATGACAGACAAATTGAAAAAAAAAATCCAGAAAATCACATTGTAGGATTTTTAATGAATTTATTTGCAAATTATGGTGGAAAATAAGTATTTGGTCAATATCAAAAGTTTCTCAATACTTTGTTATATACCCTTTGTTGGCAATGACACAGGTCAAACGTTTTCTGTAAGTCTTCACAAGGTTTTCACACACTGTTGCTGGTATTTTGGCCCATTCCTCCATGCAGATCTCCTCTAGAGCAGTGATGTTTTGGGGCTGTCGCTGGGCAACACGGACTTTCAACTCCCTCCAAAGATTTTCTATGGGGTTGAGATCTGGAGACTGGCTAGGCCACTCCAGGACCTTGAAATGCTTCTTACGAAGCCACTCCTTCGTTAACCGGGCGGTGTGTTTAGGATCATTGTCATGCTGAATGACCCAGCCACGTTTCATCTTCAATGCCCTTGCTGATGGAAGGAGGTTTTCACTCAAAATCTCACAATACATGGCCCCATTCATTCTTTCCTATACACGGATCAGTCGTCCTGGTCCCTTTGCAGAAAAACAGCCCCAAAGCATGATGTTTCCACCCCCATGCTTCACAGTAGGTATGGTGTTCTTTTGATGCAACTCAGCATTCTTTGTCCTCCAAACACGACGAGTTGAGTTTTTACCAAAAAGTTATATTTTGGTTTCATCTGACCATATGACATTCTCCCAATCCTCTTCTGGATCATCCAAATGCACTCTAGCAAACTTCAGACGGGCCTGGACATGTACTGGCTTAAGCAGGGGGCACTGCAGGATTTGAGTCCCTGGCGGCGTAGTGTGTTACTGATGGTAGGCTTTGTTACTTTGGTCCCAGCTCTCTGCAGGTCATTCACTAGGTCCCCCCGTGTGGTTCTGGGATTTTTGCTCACCGTTCTTGTGATCATTTTGACCCCACGGGGTGAGATCTTGCGTGGAGCCCCAGATCGAGGGAGATTATCAGTGGTCTTGTATGTCTTCCATTTCCTAATAATTGCTCCCACAGTTGATTTCTTCAAACCAAGCTGCTTACCTATTGCAGATTCAGTCTTCCCAGTCTGGTGCAGGTCTACAATTTTGTTACTGGTGTCCTTTGACAGCTCTTTGGTCTTGGCCATAGTGGAGTTTGGAGTGTGACTGTTTGAGGTTGTGGACAGGTGTCTTTTATACTGATAACAAGTTCAAACAGGTGCCATTAATACAGGTAACGAGTGGAGGACAGAGGAGCCTCTTAAAGAAGAAGTTACAGGTCTGTGAGAGCCAGAAATCTTGCTTGTTTGTAGGTGACCAAATACTTATTTTCCACCATAATTTGCAAATAAATTCATAAAAAATCCAGCAATGTGATTTTCTGGAGAAAAAAATTCTCAATTTGTCTGTCATAGTTGACGTGTACCTATGATGAAAATTATAGGCCTCTCTCATCTTTTTAAGTGGGAGAACTTGCACAATTGGTGGCTGACTAAATACTTTTTTCCCCACTGTATATATATATATATATATATATATATATATATATATATATATATATATATATATATATATTTGAGTCTTGTTGGGGGGGGAGGGGAAGAGGGCATATCCTATGTTGATTTATGACAAGTTCATTGACTAGGGCCCTATAAAATAGGCGTTGCGGACCGAATCAAGGAATCCAGACATTAAACCGAAATTCAACAATATTCAAACATTTATTGAACTTAGTAAGAAATCAACTAAATCTATTCAACTTGTTAGAAAACGCATTCATTTGCCCAAGTCAATCATAAGACATGAACAAAATGCATCAGTGAAATCGTATTTCCATGAACTTTCTGAAACGGCACAGGAATGACCCTGTCTGTGTGCATGTGTGCGGTGCACGCATATATCTTCACTTTGTGTAGCCGTTAGCGATGATGCTAATGATAACCTTCTTCTGGTAGGGAAGGAATGGCTTTCCCCAAAACCTTCGCAAGTAAATGTTAACTACAAAGTAGCCTATGCCTGCCTGGCAGAATTATACCGTGATCATTTGCATCACTCCAGTGGCCATTTGTTCTACAGCAACACCGCTTAACCAAACAAAGGTCTCTTCCTGGTGCACGCTTGCATTTAAGGGTAACTACACCCCAAAATCTAAATGTCTTACATTTTTCCCAGACCTCACAAATGGTCACCTGATAGGGTTTAAACATTGTTGTGGACATAGAACATCCAATTGTGCTGTTTTGCTATTAAAAAGGTGTACTTTTGAGAGCGAAAACCTGCCAAAACAGGGACAAACGGTCAACGGGGAAATCTAAACGGAGAAAAGGGAACTTGGGAATTAACGGAATCAGGCAAAACATTGAAGGGATTTTATAGTGCCCTAATGGACTACAGACATTGACTGTCTCCTAGACTAAAAACAAAGGCTGCATGTACTGCCTATATTTTGAGGGAAACGCACTGTCCATTATTTGATTTGATCAGGGCAGGGCAGCACACACAAACTGCATTTAGTCCAATAACAATCCATGATATTATTAGGGTGATAAATAAAAGGCAGTTGCTCCATGACACAAGAGCACGCTCTACTGGGACAAAAAGCTTACAGCACCTGGTATTCCCAGGCGGTCTCCCATCCAAGTACTAACCAGGCCCAACCCTGCTTAGCTTCCAAGATCGGTCTAGATCGGGCGTATTTTTTTTTTTTTTTTTTTTTTTTTTAAATTAACCCATCTTTATATCATAGCTTCATATTTCACATCTTCACATCATATCATAGCTTCACAGCTTCTTTTTTACATATCATAGCTTCATATTTCACATCATTTCTTCACATCTCATAGCTTCACAGCTTCTTTTTACATATCATAGCTTCATATTTCACATCATTTCTTCACATCTCATAGCTTCACAGCTTCTTTTTACATATCATAGCTTCATATTTCACATCTTCACATCATATCATAGCTTCACAGCTTCTTTTTTACATATCATAGCTTCATATTTCACATCACTTCTTCACATCTCATAGCTTCACAGCTTCTTTTTACATATCATAGCTTCATATTTCACATCTCATAGCTTCACAGCTTATTTTTCCATATCATATCTTCATATTTCACATCTTCACATCTCAGCCTATAACGCAGATTATCAGTCCACGTCATAGCTTCTTACATGCTTTTACAGCAACTGGTATTCCAAGGTGGTCCCCCATCCAAGTACTAACCAGCCCTAAACCTGCTTAGCTTCCGAGATCTGACGAGATCGGGCGTATTCAGGCTGGTATGGCCGTAAGCGAGGGAACAACTCTTGGTACACTATATAAAGTCAATGTGTCACTCACTCTGAAAGGGACACAGAAACGTATCCACTTTGTGACACAAACTGAAGAAGCTCAACCCTTGCTTACATTTCCAATATATATATATATATATATATTTGAGTCTTGTTGGGGGGGGGGAAGAGGGCATATCCTATGTTGATTTATGACAAGTTCATTGACTAGGGCCCTATAAAATAGGCGTTGCGGACCGAATCACGGAATCCAGACATTAAACCGAAATGCAACAATATTCAAACATTTATTGAACTTAGTAGGAAATCAACTAAATCTATTCAACTTGTTAGAAAACGCATTCATTTGCCCAAGTCAATCATAAGACATGAACAAAATGCATCAGTGATTCGTATTTCCATGAACTTTCTGAAACGGCACAGGAATGCCCCTGTCTGTGTGCATGTGTGCGGTGCGCGTGTATGTCTACACTTTCTGTAGCCGTTAGCGATGATGCTAATGATAACCTTCTTCTGGTAGGGAAGGAATGGCTTTCCCCAAAACCTTCGCAAGTAAATGTTAACTACAAAGTAGCCTATGCCTGCCTGGCAGAATTATACCGTGATCATTTGCATCACTCCAGTGGCCATTTGTTCTACAGCAACACCGCTTAACCAAACAAAGGTCTCTTCCTGGTGCACGCTTGCATTTAAGGGTAACTACACCCCAAAATCTAAATGTCTTACATTTTTCCCAGACCTCACAAATGGTCACCTGATAGGGTTTAAACATTGTTGTGGACATAGAACATCCAATTGTGCTGTTTTGCTATTAAAAAGGTGTACTTTTGAGAGCGAAAACCTGCCAAAACAGGGACAAACGGTCAACGGGGAAATCTAAACGGAGAAAAGGGAAGTTGGGAATTAACGGAATCAGGCAAAACATTGAAGGGATTTTATAGTGCCCTAATGGACTACAGACATTGACTGTCTCCTAGACTAAAAACAAAGGCTGCATGTACTGCCTATATTTTGAGGGAAACGCACTGTCCATTATTTGATTTGATCAGGGCAGGGCAGCACACACAAACTGCATTTAGTCCAATAACAATCCATGATATTATTAGGGTGATAAATAAAAGGCAGTTGCTCCATGACACAAGAGCACGCTCTACTGGGACAAAAAGCTTACAGCACCTGGTATTCCCAGGCGGTCTCCCATCCAAGTACTAACCAGGCCCAACCCTGCTTAGCTTCCAAGATCGGTCTAGATCGGGCATATTCAGGCTGGTATGGCCGTAAGCGAGGGAACAACTCTTGGTACACTATATAAAGTCAATGTGTCACTCACTCTGAAAGGGACACAGAAACGTATCCACTTTGTGACACAAACTGAAGAAGCTCAACCCTTGCTTACATTTCCAATATATATATATATATATATTTGAGTCTTGTTGGGGGGGGGGAAGAGGGCATATCCTATGTTGATTTATGACAAGTTCATTGACTAGGGCCCTATAAAATAGGCGTTGCGGACCGAATCACGGAATCCAGACATTAAACCGAAATGCAACAATATTCAAACATTTATTGAACTTAGTAGGAAATCAACTAAATCTATTCAACTTGTTAGAAAACGCATTCATTTGCCCAAGTCAATCATAAGACATGAACAAAATGCATCAGTGATTCGTATTTCCATGAACTTTCTGAAACGGCACAGGAATGCCCCTGTCTGTGTGCATGTGTGCGGTGCGCGTGTATGTCTACACTTTCTGTAGCCGTTAGCGATGATGCTAATGATAACCTTCTTCTGGTAGGGAAGGAATTGCTTTCCCCAAAACCTTCGCAAGTAAATGTTAACTACAAAGTAGCCTATGCCTGCCTGGCAGAATTATACCGTGATCATTTGCATCACTCCAGTGGCCATTTGTTCTACAGCAACACCGCTTAACCAAACAAAGGTCTCTTCCTGGTGCACGCTTGCATTTAAGGGTAACTACACCCCAAAATCTAAATGTCTTACATTTTTCCCAGACCTCACAAATGGTCACCTGATAGGGTTTAAACATTGTTGTGGACATAGAACATCCAATTGTGCTGTTTTGCTATTAAAAAGGTGTACTTTTGAGAGCGAAAACCTGCCAAAACAGGGACAAACGGTCAACGGGGAAATCTAAACGGAGAAAAGGGAACTTGGGAATTAACGGAATCAGGCAAAACATTGAAGGGATTTTATAGTGCCCTAATGGACTACAGACATTGACTGTCTCCTAGACTAAAAACAAAGGCTGCATGTACTGCCTATATTTTGAGGGAAACGCACTGTCCATTATTTGATTTGATCAGGGCAGGGCAGCACACACAAACTGCATTTAGTCCAATAACAATCCATGATATTATTAGGGTGATAAATAAAAGGCAGTTGCTCCATGACACAAGAGCACGCTCTACTGGGACAAAAAGCTTACAGCACCTGGTATTCCCAGGCGGTCTCCCATCCAAGTACTAAGCAGGCCCAACCCTGCTTAGCTTCCAAGATCGGTCTAGATCGGGCGTATTCAGGCTGGTATGGCCGTAAGCGAGGGAACAACTCTTGGTACACTATATAAAGTCAATGTGTCACTCACTCTGAAAGGGACACAGAAACGTATCCACTTTGTGACACAAACTGAAGAAGCTCAACCCTTGCTTACATTTCCAATATATATATATATATATATTTGAGTCTTGTTGGGGGGGGGGAAGAGGGCATATCCTATGTTGATTTATGACAAGTTCATTGACTAGGGCCCTATAAAATAGGCGTTGCGGACCGAATCACGGAATCCAGACATTAAACCGAAATGCAACAATATTCAAACATTTATTGAACTTAGTAGGAAATCAACTAAATCTATTCAACTTGTTAGAAAACGCATTCATTTGCCCAAGTCAATCATAAGACATGAACAAAATGCATCAGTGATTCGTATTTCCATGAACTTTCTGAAACGGCACAGGAATGCCCCTGTCTGTGTGCATGTGTGCGGTGCGCGTGTATGTCTACACTTTCTGTAGCCGTTAGCGATGATGCTAATGATAACCTTCTTCTGGTAGGGAAGGAATGGCTTTCCCCAAAACCTTCGCAAGTAAATGTTAACTACAAAGTAGCCTATGCCTGCCTGGCAGAATTATACCGTGATCATTTGCATCACTCCAGTGGCCATTTGTTCTACAGCAACACCGCTTAACCAAACAAAGGTCTCTTCCTGGTGCACGCTTGCATTTAAGGGTAACCACACCCCAAAATCTAAATGTCTTACATTTTTCCCAGACCTCACAAATGGTCACCTGATAGGGTTTAAACATTGTTGTGGACATAGAACATCCAATTGTGCTGTTTTGCTATTAAAAAGGTGTACTTTTGAGAGCGAAAACCTGCCAAAACAGGGACAAACGGTCAACGGGGAAATCTAAACGGAGAAAAGGGAACTTGGGAATTAACGGAATCAGGCAAAACATTGAAGGGATTTTATAGTGCCCTAATGGACTACAGACATTGACTGTCTCCTAGACTAAAAACAAAGGCTGCATGTACTGCCTATATTTTGAGGGAAAAGCAATGTCCATTATTTGATTTGATCAGGGCAGGGCAGCACACAGAAACTGCATTTAGTCCAATAACAATCCATGATATTATTAGGGTGATAAATAAAAGGCAGTTGCTCCATGACACAAGAGCACGCTCTACTGGGACAAAAAGCTTACAGCACCTGGTATTCACAGGCGGTTTCCCATTCAAGTACTAACCAGGCCCGACCCTGCTTAGCTTCCGAGATCGGGCGTATTCAGGCTGGTATGGCCGTAAGCGAGGGAACAACTCTTGGTACACTATATAAAGTCAATGTGTCACTCACTCTGAAAGGGACACAGAAACGTATCCACTTTGTGACACAAACTGAAGAAGCTCAACCCTTGCTTACATTTCCAATATATATATATATATATATATATATATATATATATATATATATATTTGAGTCTTTTTTGGGGGGGGGGGGGGGGGGGGGGGAGGGCATATCCTATGTTGATTTATGACAAGTTCATTGACTAGGGCCCTATAAAATAGGCGTTGTGGACCAAATCACGGAATCCAGACATTAAACCGAAATTCAACAATATTCAAACATTTATTGAACGTAGTAAGAAATCAACTAAATCTATTCAACTTGTTAGAAAACGCATTAATTTGCCCAAGTCAATCATAAGACATGAACAAAATGCATCAGTGATTCGTATTTCCATGAACTTTCTGAAACGGCACAGGAATGCCCCTGTCTGTGTGCATGTGTGCGGTGCGCGCGTATGTCTACACTTTGTGTAGCCATTAGCGATGATGCTAATGATAACCTTCTTCTGGTAGGGAAGGAATGGCTTTCCCCAAAACCTTCGCAAGTAAATGTTAACTACAAAGTAGCCTATGCCTGCCTGGCAGAATTATACCGTGATCATTTGCATCACTCCAGTGGCCATTTGTTCTACAGAAACACCGCTTAACCAAACAAAGGTCTCTTCCTGGTGCACGCTTGCATTTAAGGGTAACTACACCCCAAAATCTAAATGTCTTACATTTTTCCCAGACCTCACAAATGGTCACCTGATAGGGTTTAAACATTGTTGTGGACATAGAACATCCAATTGTGCTGTTTTGCTATTAAAAAGGTGTACTTTTGAGAGCGAAGACCTGCCAAAACAGGGACAAACGGTCAACGGGGAAATCTAAACGGAGAAAAGGGAACTTGGGAATTAACGGAATCAGGCAAAACATTGAAGGGATTTTATAGTGCCCTAATGGACTACAGACATTGACTGTCTCCTAGACTAAAAACAAAGGCTGCATGTACTGCCTATATTTTGAGGGAAACGCAATGTCCATTATTTGATTTGATCAGGGCAGGGCAGCACACACAAACTGCATTTAGTCCAATAACAATCCATGATATTATTAGGGTGATAAATATAAGGCAGTTGCTCCATGACACAAGAGCACGCTCTACTGGGACAAAAAGCTTACAGCACCTGGTATTCCCAGGCGGTCTCCCATCCAAGTACTAACCAGGCATGACCCTGCTTAGCTTCCGAGATCAGACAAGATCTGGCGTATTCAGGCTGGTATGGCCGTAAGCGAGGGAACAACTCTTGGTACACTATATAAAGTCAATGTGTCACTCACTCTGAAAGGGACACAGAAACGTATCCACTTTGTGACACAAACTGAAGAAGCTCAACCCTTGCTTACATTTCCAATATATATATATATATATATATATATACAGTGGGGAAAAAAAGTATTTAGTCAGCCACCAATTGTGCAAGTTCTCCCACTTAAAAATATGAGAGAGGCCTGTAATTTTCATCATAGGTACACGTCAACTATGACAGACAAATTGAGAAAAAAAATCCAGAAAATCACATTGTAGGATTTTTAATGAATTTATTTGCAAATTATGGTGGAAAATAAGTATTTGGTCAATAACAAAAGTTTCTCAATACTTTGTTATATACCCTTTGTTGGCAATGACACAGGTCAAACGTTTTCTGTAAGTCTTCACAAGGTTTTCACACACTGTTGCTGGTATTTTGGCCCATTCCTCCATGCAGATCTCCTCTAGAGCAGTGATGTTATGGGGCTGTCGCTGGGCAACACGGACTTTCAACTCCCTCCAAAGATTTTCTATGGGGTTGAGATCTGGAGACTGGCTAGGCCACTCCAGGACCTTGAAATGCTTCTTACGAAGCCACTCCTTCGTTAACCGGGCGGTGTGTTTAGGATCATTGTCATGCTGAATGACCCAGCCACGTTTCATCTTCAATGCCCTTGCTGATGGAAGGAGGTTTTCACTCAAAATCTCACAATACATGGCCCCATTCATTCTTTCCTATACACGGATCAGTCGTCCTGGTCCCTTTGCAGAAAAACAGCCCCAAAGCATGATGTTTCCACCCCCATGCTTCACAGTAGGTATGGTGTTCTTTTGATGCAACTCAGCATTCTTTGTCCTCCAAACACGACGAGTTGAGTTTTTACCAAAAAGTTATATTTTGGTTTCATCTGACCATATGACATTCTCCCAATCCTCTTCTGGATCATCCAAATGCACTCTAGCAAACTTCAGACGGGCCTGGACATGTACTGGCTTAAGCAGGGGGCACTGCAGGATTTGAGTCCCTGGCGGCGTAGTGTGTTACTGATGGTAGGCTTTGTTACTTTGGTCCCAGCTCTCTGCAGGTCATTCACTAGGTCCCCCCGTGTGGTTCTGGGATTTTTGCTCACCGTTCTTGTGATCATTTTGACCCCACGGGGTGAGATCTTGCGTGGAGCCCCAGATCGAGGGAGATTATCAGTGGTCTTGTATGTCTTCCATTTCCTAATAATTGCTCCCACAGTTGATTTCTTCAAACCAAGCTGCTTACCTATTGCAGATTCAGTCTTCCCAGTCTGGTGCAGGTCTACAATTTTGTTACTGGTGTCCTTTGACAGCTCTTTGGTCTTGGCCATAGTGGAGTTTGGAGTGTGACTGTTTGAGGTTGTGGACAGGTGTCTTTTATACTGATAACAAGTTCAAACAGGTGCCATTAATACAGGTAACGAGTGGAGGACAGAGGAGCCTCTTAAAGAAGAAGTTACAGGTCTGTGAGAGCCAGAAATCTTGCTTGTTTGTAGGTGACCAAATACTTATTTTCCACCATAATTTGCAAATAAATTCATAAAAAATCCAGCAATGTGATTTTCTGGAGAAAAAAATTCTCAATTTGTCTGTCATAGTTGACGTGTACCTATGATGAAAATTATAGGCCTCTCTCATCTTTTTAAGTGGGAGAACTTGCACAATTGGTGGCTGACTAAATACTTTTTTCCCCACTGTATATATATATATATATATATATATATATATATATATATATATATATATATATATATATATATATATATATATATTTGAGTCTTGTTGGGGGGGGAGGGGAAGAGGGCATATCCTATGTTGATTTATGACAAGTTCATTGACTAGGGCCCTATAAAATAGGCGTTGCGGACCGAATCAAGGAATCCAGACATTAAACCGAAATTCAACAATATTCAAACATTTATTGAACTTAGTAAGAAATCAACTAAATCTATTCAACTTGTTAGAAAACGCATTCATTTGCCCAAGTCAATCATAAGACATGAACAAAATGCATCAGTGATTCGTATTTCCATGAACTTTCTGAAACGGCACAGGAATGCCCCTGTCTGTGTGCATCTGTGCGGTGCGCGCGTATGTCTACACTTTGTGTAGCCGTTAGCGATGATGCTAATGATAACCTTCTTCTGGTAGGGAAGGAATGGCTTTCCCCAAAACCTTCGCAAGTAAATGTTAACTACAAAGTAGCCTATGCCTGCCTGGCAGAATTATACCGTGATCATTTGCATCACTCCAGTGGCCATTTGTTCTACAGAAACACCGCTTAACCAAACAAAGGTCTCTTCCTGGTGCACGCTTGCATTTAAGGGTCACTACACCCCAAAATCTAAATGTCTTACATTTTTCCCAGACCTCACAAATGGTCACCTGATAGGGTTTAAACATTGTTGTGGACATAGAACATCCAATTGTGCTGTTTTGCTATTAAAAAGGTGTACTTTTGAGAGCGAAAACCTGCCAAAACAGGGACAAACGGTCAACGGGGAAATCTAAACGGAGAAAAGGGAACTTGGGAATTAACGGAATCAGGCAAAACATTGAAGGGATTTTATAGTGCCCTAATGGACTACAGACATTGACTGTCTCCTAGACTAAAAACAAAGGCTGCATGTACTGCCTATATTTTGAGGGAAACGCAATGTCCATTATTTGATTTGATCAGGGCAGGGCAGCACACACAAACTGCATTTAGTCCAATAACAATCCATGATATTATTAGGGTGATAAATAAAAGGCAGTTGCTCCATGACACAAGAGCACGCTCTACTGGGACAAAAAGCTTACAGCACCTGGTATTCCCAGGCGGTCTCCCATCCAAGTACTAACCAGGCCCGACCCTGCTTAGCTTCCGAGATCGGACGAGATCGGGCGTATCAGGCTGGTATGGCCGTAAGCGAGGGAATAACTCTTGGTACACTATATAAAGTCAATGTGTCACTCACTCTGAAAGGGACACAGAAACGTATCCACTTTGTGACACAAACTGAAGAAGCTTAACCCTTGATTACATTTCCAATATATATATATATATATATATATATATATATATATATATATATATATATATATATATATATATATATATTTGAGTCTTGTTGGGGGGGGGGGGAAGAGGGCATATCCTATGTTGATTTATGACAAGTTCATTGACTAGGGCCCTATAAAATAGGCGTTGCGGACCGAATCACGGAATCCAGACATTAAACCGAAATTCAACAATATTCAAACATTTATTGAACTTAGTAAGAAATCAACTAAATCTATTCAACTTGTTAGAAAACGCATTCATTTGCCCAAGTCAATCATAAGACATGAACAAAATGCATCAGTGATTCGTATTTCCATGAACTTTCTGAAACGGCACAGGAATGCCCCTGTCTGTGTGCATGTGTGCGGTGCGCGCGTATGTCTACACTTTGTGTAGCCGTTAGCGATGATGCTAATGATAACCTTCTTCTGGTAGGGAAGGAATGGCTTTCCCCAAAACCTTCGCAAGTAAATGTTAACTACAAAGTAGCCTATGCCTGCCTGGCAGAATTATACCGTGATCATTTGCATCCCTCCAGTGGCCATTTGTTCTACAGAAACACCGCTTAACCAAACAAAGGTCTCTTCCTGGTGCACGCTTGCATTTAAGGGTAACTACACCCCAAAATCTAAATGTCTTACATTTTTCCCAGACCTCACAAATGGTCACCTGATAGGGTTTAAACATTGTTGTGGACATAGAACATCCAATTGTGCTGTTTTGCTATTAAAAAGGTGTACTTTTGAGAGCGAAAACCTGCCAAAACAGGGACAAACGGTCAACGGGGAAATCTAAACGGAGAAAAGGGAACTTGGGAATTAACGGAATCAGGCAAAACATTGAAGGGATTTTATAGTGCCCTAATGGACTACAGACATTGACTGTCTCCTAGACTAAAAACAAAGGCTGCATGTACTGCCTATATTTTGAGGGAAACGCACTGTCCATTATTTGATTTGATCAGGGCAGGGCAGCACACACAAACTGCATTTAGTCCAATAACAATCCATGATATTATTAGGGTGATAAATAAAAGGCAGTTGCTCCATGACACAAGAGCACGCTCTACTGGGACAAAAAGCTTACAGCACCTGGTATTCCCAGGCGGTCTCCAATCCAAGTACTAACCAGAGCCAACCCTGCTTAGCTTCCGAGATCGGACAAGATCGGGCGTATTCAGGCTGGTATGGCCGTAAGCGAGGGAACAACTCTTGGTACACTATATAAAGTCAATGTGTCACTCACTCTGAAAGGGACACAGAAACGTATCCACTTTGTGACACAAACTGAAGAAGCTCAACCCTTGCTTACATTTCCAATATATATATATATATATTTGAGTCTTGTTGGGGGGGGGGGGGGGAAGAGGGCATATCCTATGTTGATTTATGACAAGTTCATTGACTAGGGCCCTATAAAATAGGCGTTGCGGACCGAATCACGGAATCCAGACATTAAACCGAAATTCAACAATATTCAAACATTTATTGAACTTAGTAAGAAATCAACTAAATCTATTCAACTTGTTAGAAAACGCATTCATTTGCCCAAGTCAATCATAAGACATGAACAAAATGCATCAGTGATTCGTATTTCCATGAACTTTCTGAAACGGCACAGGAATGCCCCTGTCTGTGTGCATCTGTGCGGTGCGCGCGTATGTCTACACTTTGTGTAGCCGTTAGCGATGATGCTAATGATAACCTTCTTCTGGTAGGGAAGGAATGGCTTTCCCCAAAACCTTCGCAAGTAAATGTTAACTACAAAGTAGCCTATGCCTGCCTGGCAGAATTATACCGTGATCATTTGCATCACTCCAGTGGCCATTTGTTCTACAGAAACACCGCTTAACCAAACAAAGGTCTCTTCCTGGTGCACGCTTGCATTTAAGGGTCACTACACCCCAAAATCTAAATGTCTTACATTTTTCCCAGACCTCACAAATGGTCACCTGATAGGGTTTAAACATTGTTGTGGACATAGAACATCCAATTGTGCTGTTTTGCTATTAAAAAGGTGTACTTTTGAGAGCGAAAACCTGCCAAAACAGGGACAAACGGTCAACGGGGAAATCTAAACGGAGAAAAGGGAACTTGGGAATTAACGGAATCAGGCAAAACATTGAAGGGATTTTATAGTGCCCTAATGGACTACAGACATTGACTGTCTCCTAGACTAAAAACAAAGGCTGCATGTACTGCCTATATTTTGAGGGAAACGCAATGTCCATTATTTGATTTGATCAGGGCAGGGCAGCACACACAAACTGCATTTAGTCCAATAACAATCCATGATATTATTAGGGTGATAAATAAAAGGCAGTTGCTCCATGACACAAGAGCACGCTCTACTGGGACAAAAAGCTTACAGCACCTGGTATTCCCAGGCGGTCTCCCATCCAAGTACTAACCAGGCCCGACCCTGCTTAGCTTCCGAGATCGGACGAGATCGGGCGTATCAGGCTGGTATGGCCGTAAGCGAGGGAATAACTCTTGGTACACTATATAAAGTCAATGTGTCACTCACTCTGAAAGGGACACAGAAACGTATCCACTTTGTGACACAAACTGAAGAAGCTTAACCCTTGCTTACATTTCCAATATATATATATATATATATATATATATATATATATATATATATATATATATATATATATTTGAGTCTTGTTGGGGGGGGGGGGAAGAGGGCATATCCTATGTTGATTTATGACAAGTTCATTGACTAGGGCCCTATAAAATAGGCGTTGCGGACCGAATCACGGAATCCAGACATTAAACCGAAATTCAACAATATTCAAACATTTATTGAACTTAGTAAGAAATCAACTAAATCTATTCAACTTGTTAGAAAACGCATTCATTTGCCCAAGTCAATCATAAGACATGAACAAAATGCATCAGTGATTCGTATTTCCATGAACTTTCTGAAACGGCACAGGAATGCCCCTGTCTGTGTGCATGTGTGCGGTGCGCGCGTATGTCTACACTTTGTGTAGCCGTTAGCGATGATGCTAATGATAACCTTCTTCTGGTAGGGAAGGAATGGCTTTCCCCAAAACCTTCGCAAGTAAATGTTAACTACAAAGTAGCCTATGCCTGCCTGGCAGAATTATACCGTGATCATTTGCATCCCTCCAGTGGCCATTTGTTCTACAGAAACACCGCTTAACCAAACAAAGGTCTCTTCCTGGTGCACGCTTGCATTTAAGGGTAACTACACCCCAAAATCTAAATGTCTTACATTTTTCCCAGACCTCACAAATGGTCACCTGATAGGGTTTAAACATTGTTGTGGACATAGAACATCCAATTGTGCTGTTTTGCTATTAAAAAGGTGTACTTTTGAGAGCGAAAACCTGCCAAAACAGGGACAAACGGTCAACGGGGAAATCTAAACGGAGAAAAGGGAACTTGGGAATTAACGGAATCAGGCAAAACATTGAAGGGATTTTATAGTGCCCTAATGGACTACAGACATTGACTGTCTCCTAGACTAAAAACAAAGGCTGCATGTACTGCCTATATTTTGAGGGAAACGCACTGTCCATTATTTGATTTGATCAGGGCAGGGCAGCACACACAAACTGCATTTAGTCCAATAACAATCCATGATATTATTAGGGTGATAAATAAAAGGCAGTTGCTCCATGACACAAGAGCACGCTCTACTGGGACAAAAAGCTTACAGCACCTGGTATTCCCAGGCGGTCTCCAATCCAAGTACTAACCAGAGCCAACCCTGCTTAGCTTCCGAGATCGGACAAGATCGGGCGTATTCAGGCTGGTATGGCCGTAAGCGAGGGAACAACTCTTGGTACACTATATAAAGTCAATGTGTCACTCACTCTGAAAGGGACACAGAAACGTATCCACTTTGTGACACAAACTGAAGAAGCTCAACCCTTGCTTACATTTCCAATATATATATATATATATTTGAGTCTTGTTGGGGGGGGGGGGGGGAAGAGGGCATATCCTATGTTGATTTATGACAAGTTCATTGACTAGGGCCCTATAAAATAGGCGTTGCGGACCGAATCACGGAATCCAGACATTAAACCGAAATTCAACAATATTCAAACATTTATTGAACTTAGTAAGAAATCAACTAAATCTATTCAACTTGTTAGAAAACGCATTCATTTGCCCAAGTCAATCATAAGACATGAACAAAATGCATCAGTGATTCGTATTTCCATGAACTTTCTGAAACGGCACAGGAATGCCCCTGTCTGTGTGCATGTGTGCGGTGCGCGCGTATGTCTACACTTTGTGTAGCCGTTAGCGATGATGCTAATGATAACCTTCTTCTGGTAGGGAAGGAATGGCTTTCCCCAAAACCTTCGCAAGTAAATGTTAACTACAAAGTAGCCTATGCCTGCCTGGCAGAATTATACCGTGATCATTTGCATCCCTCCAGTGGCCATTTGTTCTACAGAAACACCGCTTAACCAAACAAAGGTCTCTTCCTGGTGCACGCTTGCATTTAAGGGTAACTACACCCCAAAATCTAAATGTCTTACATTTTTCCCAGACCTCACAAATGGTCACCTGATAGGGTTTAAACATTGTTGTGGACATAGAACATCCAATTGTGCTGTTTTGCTATTAAAAAGGTGTACTTTTGAGAGCGAAAACCTGCCAAAACAGGGACAAACGGTCAACGGGGAAATCTAAACGGAGAAAAGGGAACTTGGGAATTAACGGAATCAGGCAAAACATTGAAGGGATTTTATAGTGCCCTAATGGACTACAGACATTGACTGTCTCCTAGACTAAAAACAAAGGCTGCATGTACTGCCTATATTTTGAGGGAAACGCACTGTCCATTATTTGATTTGATCAGGGCAGGGCAGCACACACAAACTGCATTTAGTCCAATAACAATCCATGATATTATTAGGGTGATAAATAAAAGGCAGTTGCTCCATGACACAAGAGCACGCTCTACTGGGACAAAAAGCTTACAGCACCTGGTATTCCCAGGCGGTCTCCAATCCAAGTACTAACCAGAGCCAACCCTGCTTAGCTTCCGAGATCGGACAAGATCGGGCGTATTCAGGCTGGTATGGCCGTAAGCGAGGGAACAACTCTTGGTACACTATATAAAGTCAATGTGTCACTCACTCTGAAAGGGACACAGAAACGTATCCACTTTGTGACACAAACTGAAGAAGCTCAACCCTTGCTTACATTTCCAATATATATATATATATATTTGAGTCTTGTTGGGGGGGGGGGGGGGAAGAGGGCATATCCTATGTTGATTTATGACAAGTTCATTGACTAGGGCCCTATAAAATAGGCGTTGCGGACCGAATCACGGAATCCAGACATTAAACCGAAATTCAACAATATTCAAACATTTATTGAACTTAGTAAGAAATCAACTAAATCTATTCAACTTGTTAGAAAACGCATTCATTTGCCCAAGTCAATCATAAGACATGAACAAAATGCATCAGTGATTCGTATTTCCATGAACTTTCTGGCATGGCACAGGAATGCCCCTGTCTGTGTGCATGTGTGCGGTGCGCGCGTATGTCTACACTTTGTGTAGCCGTTAGCGATGATGCTAATGATAACCTTCTTCTGGTAGGGAAGGAATGGCTTTCCCCAAAACCTTCGCAAGTAAATGTTAACTACAAAGTAGCCTATGCCTGCCTGGCAGAATTATACCGTGATCATTTGCATCACTCCAGTGGCCATTTGTTCTACAGCAACACCGCTTAACCAAACAAAGGTCTCTTCCTGGTGCACGCTTGCATTTAAGGGTAACTACACCCCAAAATCTAAATGTCTTACATTTTTCCCAGACCTCAAAAATGGTCACCTGATAGAGTTTAAACATTGTTGTGGACATAGAACATCCAATTGTGCTGTTTTGCTATTAAAAAGGTGTACTTTTGAGAGCGAAAACCTGCCAAAACAGGGACAAACGGTCAACGGGGAAATCTAAACGGAGAAAAGGGAACTTGGGAATTAACAGAATCAGGCAAAACATTGAAGGGATTTTATAGTGCCCTAATGGACTACAGACATTGACTGTCTCCTAGACTAAAAACAAAGGCTGCATGTACTGCCTATATTTTGAGGGAAACGCACTGTCCATTATTTGATTTGATCAGGGCAGGGCAGCACACACAAACTGCATTTAGTCCAATAACAATCCATGATATTATTAGGGTGATAAATAAAAGGCAGTTGCTCCATGACACAAGAGCACACTCTACTGGGACAAAAAGCTTACAGCACCTGGTATTCCCAGGCGGTCTCCCATCCAAGTACTAACCAGGCCCGACCCTGCTTAGCTTCCGAGATCAGACGAGATCGGGCGTATTCAGGCTGGTATGGCCGTAAGCGAGGGAACAACTCTTGGTACACTATATAAAGTCAATGTGTCACTCACTCTGAAAGGGACACAGAAACGTATCCACTTTGTGACACAAACTGAAGAAGCTCAACCCTTGCTTACATTTCCAACATATATATATATATATTTGAGTCTTGTTGGGGGGGGGGGGGGAAGAGGGCATATCCTATGTTGATTTATGACAAGTTCATTGACTAGGGCCCTATAAAATAGGCGTTGCGGACCGAATCACGGAATCCAGACATTAAACCGAAATTCAACAATATTCAAACATTTATTGAACTTAGTAAGAAATCAACTAAATCTATTCAACTTGTTAGAAAACGCATTCATTTGCCCAAGTCAATCATAAGACATGAACAAAATGCATCAGTGATTCGTATTTCCATGAACTTTCTGGCATGGCACAGGAATGCCCCTGTCTGTGTGCATGTGTGCGGTGCGCGCGTATGTCTACACTTTGTGTAGCCGTTAGCGATGATGCTAATGATAACCTTCTTCTGGTAGGGAAGGAATGGCTTTCCCCAAAACCTTCGCAAGTAAATGTTAACTACAAAGTAGCCTATGCCTGCCTGGCAGAATTATACCGTGATCATTTGCATCACTCCAGTGGCCATTTGTTCTACAGCAACACCGCTTAACCAAACAAAGGTCTCTTCCTGGTGCACGCTTGCATTTAAGGGTAACTACACCCCAAAATCTAAATGTCTTACATTTTTCCCAGACCTCAAAAATGGTCACCTGATAGAGTTTAAACATTGTTGTGGACATAGAACATCCAATTGTGCTGTTTTGCTATTAAAAAGGTGTACTTTTGAGAGCGAAAACCTGCCAAAACAGGGACAAACGGTCAACGGGGAAATCTAAACGGAGAAAAGGGAACTTGGGAATTAACAGAATCAGGCAAAACATTGAAGGGATTTTATAGTGCCCTAATGGACTACAGACATTGACTGTCTCCTAGACTAAAAACAAAGGCTGCATGTACTGCCTATATTTTGAGGGAAACGCACTGTCCATTATTTGATTTGATCAGGGCAGGGCAGCACACACAAACTGCATTTAGTCCAATAACAATCCATGATATTATTAGGGTGATAAATAAAAGGCAGTTGCTCCATGACACAAGAGCACACTCTACTGGGACAAAAAGCTTACAGCACCTGGTATTCCCAGGCGGTCTCCCATCCAAGTACTAACCAGGCCCGACCCTGCTTAGTTTCCGAGATCGGACGAGATCGGGCTTATTCAGGCTGGTATGGCCGTAAGCGAGGGAACAACTCTTGGTACACTATATAAAGTCAATGTGTCACTCACTCTGAAAGGGACACAGAAACGTATCCACTTTGTGACACAAACTGAAGAAGCTCAACCCTTGCTTACATTTCCAATATATATATATATATATATTTGAGTCTTGTTGGGGGGGGGGGGAAGAGGGCATATCCTATGTTGATTTATGACAAGTTCATTGACTAGGGCCCTATAAAATAGGCGTTGCGGACCGAATCACGGAATCCAGACATTAAACCGAAATTCAACAATATTCAAACATTTATTGAACTTAGTAAGAAATCAACTAAATCTATTCAACTTGTTAGAAAACGCATCCATTTGCCCAAGTCAATCATAAGACATGAACAAAATGCATCAGTGATTCGTATTTCCATGAACTTTCTGAAACGGCACAGGAATGCCCCTGTCTGTGTGCATGTGTGCGGTGCGCGCGTATATCTACACTTTGTGTAGCCGTTAGCGATGATGCTAATGATAACCTTCTTCTGGTAGGGAAGGAATGGCTTTTCCCAAAACCTTCGCAAGTAAATGTTAACTACAAAGTAGCCTATGCCTGCCTGGCAGAATTATACCGTGATCATTTGCATCACTCCAGTGGCCATTTGTTCTACAGCAACACCGCTTAACCAAACAAAGGTCTCTTCCTGGTGCACGCTTGCATTTAAGGGTAACTACACCCCAAAATCTAAATGTCTTACATTTTTCCCAGACCTCACAAACGGTCACCTGATAGGGTTTAAACATTGTTGTGGACATATAACATCCAATTGTGCTGTTTTGCTATTAAAAAGGTGTACTTTTGAGAGCGAAAACCTGCCAAAACAGGGACAAACGGTCAACGGGGAAATCTAAACGGAGAAAAGGGAACTTGGGAATTAACAGAATCAGGCAAAACATTGAAGGGATTTTATAGTGCCCTAATGGACTACAGACATTGACTGTCTCCTAGACTAAAAACAAAGGCTGCATGTACTGCCTATATTTTGAGGGAAACGCACTGTCCATTATTTGATTTGATCAGGGCAGGGCAGCACACACAAACTGCATTTAGTCCAATAACAATCCATGATATTATTAGGGTGATAAATAAAAGGCAGTTGCTCCATGACACAAGAGCACGCTCTACTGGGACAAAAAGCTTACAGCACCTGGTATTCCCAGGCAGTCTCCCATCCAAGTACTAACCAGGCCCGACCCTGCTTAGCTGCCGAGATCTGACGAGATCAGGCGTATTTTTTTTTTTTCCCTTTTTATTATAAAAAACAAAATCAACAAACCAATACAACAAATACAACATAATTACACCATCCTTATTCACTAATCAACATAAAATACATAATCTAATATAGACATTAGACATACTCCATTTCAGAAGTTAACCCTAACTCCCCCTCCTCCCTCCTCCATAGACACTAAAGTACTCCCCTTTATAAACATACTTTCAAAATTCTCTAGTTTTGCATTATACATTAATTCCACCTGCTTTCTTAAACCTGCTTTAAAGATTACCCAGACATTCACCTTTTTCCCTTCAAAATGTTTCATATTCCTTCTACAGTAAATTGCATACCTCACAAAACTCAAAACAATATTCAACAGGTACACATTCACACCCAAACATTTCCCCATTACTCCAAATAATATTAACCTATCCCATGCAAAACTTTCTAAAAACTCTTTTCTCCAGTGCCTCCACAACAAAAGTTTTACTTCCTTGAAAAAACCTGTCAGACTTGGACATTCAAAAAATAAATGCAACAAAGACTCTGGCTTCATCATACACACATCACATTCCCGCCGTACATCGCGGTTTATCTGATGTAAAATAATATTTGTGTATATACGATTATGCCGTATCATAAAATCCATGTTCTCACAATTTCGTTTATTCCCAAACAAAACCAAATTCTCCCACATCAAAGAAACATCCAAATCAATAAACATTTTTCTCCACATCCTCTCAGCCGCAGGCCTCACACACACAGACTTCAACATACACTTGTACAATCTTTTCTGTGTTACTTTTGATAATACTTGTTTCCCCGATCCTTTACCCACATAGAGACTTGGCAGCACATACAAGTCCTCATATTCCCCCTCCCCATTTATCACTTTTAACCACTCACCCGGAATGCATAATTTAATTCTTTCGTATATCTGTAATACTAATTTTCTCTCCACTGTATCATCAAACTCCCACACAGTATCCAGAATTGCCTGCCCCCTTAAAAACCCCGGTATAACCTCGTAAAGAAAATCTTTTACCAATATTAACCCAGCCTTCATGAACATTTTGTTGTACAGCACCTTCCCACCACTCTCTATTTTCGGATTCAAAAACACAGGCTGATTAAATATGTTGTCCTTATTTGTACATGTGTACTCAATCTTAGGAAGAAATTCCCCCCATGCCAAGAACACCTCTTTATAGAACTCAGGCAAACCCTCCAACATATCCTTCTTCCATGACATCAATAATCCACTTTCTTCACAACCCCCACTTCTGTACAAAAAATGTTTAAAAAACCTTTTCCATCCATAATCTCCCTCCCCATATAAATATTTTTGCACAGTTTTTATTCTCATTGCTTTTCTCTTCACATCCAAATCCACCAATTTCAACCCCCCATCCTTTAAATCCGAGATAAGAGTTGCCCTTGCAATCCTAGTCCCCTTCCCCTCCCATAGGAAATCTGTAACCAAACCATTGAATTCTTTTAACACCCATTGTGGCATATCCAACGAACCTAGAACATAGATACATTTGGATGCCACCAAAGAATTAATCACCACCACCTTCCCCCTCAAGAACAGTTTTCTTGCCTTCCAATAGGATAGAGTATGTTTTATTTTATTCAAAACCCCAGTCCATGTCTCATCTCTCGTCCCTTCTTTATCCACCCCCAAAACCACCCCTAAAGTCTTTATATAACCTTCAGCCTTTTTGAAAGGGAATCCACAGTCCACTTTTTCATCTATCCCCACATACATTATTTCAGATTTTTCAACATTAAGTTTTGCCCCTGATGCCTTGCCATATACCTCAAAACACTCCATTACATTCTTCACACTTTCAACATCTATCACAGTACATGTAGTATCATCCGCATATTGCTGTATAACACTCTCCCCCCCATCCGGTATCCGTATACCTCGAATTAATTTGTTTGCTTTAATCATTGCTGCAAGCGGCTCCACCGATAAACTATAAAGAGCAGCTGATAACGGACATCCTTGCCTAACAGATCTCTCCAGAGGAAAATAATCTGTTAAAATCCCATTACATTTTACTCTGCTCCTTGCATATCCATTCAGTAATCTAATCCAACCTATCATTCTTTCACCAAACCCAAATTTCCCAAGTGTACGCAGTAAAAAGGAATGATCAACTCTATCAAAAGCCTTATTTAGATCCAAACTCATCACAAACCCCCCTTCCTCCCCCATATGCTTTATCACATCCCTTATTGTTCCCACTGTGTCAGAAATATCCCTCCCTGGTACACTATATCCTTGTGTCTCTGCTATTACTCCTCCCATAACTTTTTTAACTCTATTAGCTAAGACCTTGGCTAAGATCTTATAATCACAATTTAAAAGTGTCAACGGTCGATAATTATCCAAATTTACACGACTCCCTTTATTTTTATACAGTATGGTTAAAACTCCTGTGGCCAGCGAATCTGGCACCACTTGAGTCTTTTCAATATATTCATACAGTTTTCTTAAAATTGGAGCCAACAAATCTGCAAAAGATTTATAAAATTCCGCAGTTAGGCCATCAGACCCCGGACTCCTATTGCAATTAGCATCTAATATGGCCTCCTTAATGTCAGTTAGACTCATATCTTCATCACACATGTTTTTTTCCCCTTCTGTTAACTTAGTATCCACGTGTTCAAGCACCTTATCCATACAGGAATCATTAACCTCTTCTTTTTTAAATAAGCATTCATAATATCTCTCGACCGTATCCAGAATCCCCACCAAATCATTAACCTTTTCCCCTTTATCATTAATTAACTCCGTAATATAAATCTTCTCTTGTCTTCTTTTTTCTAAATTCAAGAAAAATGAAGTACACCTTTCCCCCTCTATCGCATATTGCACTCTACTCCTTACAATCGCCGCATTACATTTCTTCTTCTCATATTCATCAAGTGCATCCTTAGCCAGTAAATAATCCTCCACCCCATGACCTTCATCCTTTTCTATACACTCAAGTTCATGTTTAACCTTCTTACGTAGTTCCCTCTCCTTCTTTTTCAAAAAATAATTCCTCTTAACAGCATATTTTATAGTCAATTCCTTACATTTGGTTTTCAGCTCCTCCCACCACAACCCCATATTCACCTCCATTAACTGTTGTCTTTTGGCCTTCCCAATACATTCTGATATCATCTCAATATAATTTTCCTCCTCTAGCAAGCTATTATTTAAACACCACAGCCCACCAGATTTAGTATGTGTCCTTACTCCACAAGAAAATACCACCGCCGCATGATCACTAAAAGCTGTAAAAACATAATTAATTTCTTTCATAAAATTCCTTAAACCCTCATTTACTAAAACCAGATCTATTCGCGTCTGTTTCAACTCCCCTAAAACCACCTGCCTTCTAGAAATTCCTCTCTTGTTCGGATTCTCCTCCCTCCATATATCAATCAAACTGTTTTCAAACATAATCTTCCTTAAGACACCCCTAGATACGTCATTTCTAAAAATAGCTCCCCTTTTCATATCTAATCTATTCATTTTAACATTAAAATCCCCTACTAAAATACAGTTACCCTTGCACCATTTCCCTAATTCTAAAAATAAATTCTTTCGCTCTATCTCATTATTCGGCGCATAAATATTTATAATCCTAAAAACCCTATTCATATATTCAAAATCCAAAATTAAAATCCTCCCATTATTATCATTATATATCTTCTTCACATTTTCTACTACATCCTTCCTTAATAAAATTGCAACCCCACTTGAATTTCCCCTGCCATTGTTAACATAAATAAAATCCCTCCATATTTTTTTAACTCCTAAAACACATGCATTATCCCAGTGCGTCTCTTGAATACATAAAATATCTGAATTCTTCATTTGTACTATTCTATTAAATTTTCCCATTGTTCTCAAACCATTTGCATTTATTGACATTATATTTACCATTCTAATAAATAATAAAATAATAAAATATAATTTCATTATCCTCTACCTGTTATCCAGTTTCTTTCCTCTTCCCCCCTTTCCCTCTCCCTCTTCCCCCCGCTTTCCTCTTCCTGTATCCTTCCCTCGTTCTTTCACTCTTTTCTCCATCATCCGTGTCCGATATCTCCTCCAAGTCCATGTTATCCAGCCAACTCAACTTCTTGTCACCCTCATCCGTTGTGCTCCCCATGTTCATCTCCGTCTCTGGTATTGTCATCGTTGTGCTCCCCGTGTTCATCTCCGTCTCATGTATAGCCGTCGTTGTCGTTTCTGTTATTGTTCTCAAACTCGAACCCCTCTCCATTTCTTCACCCCCCGAGGTACTTGTTAGTACTGTGCTATCCCCCAAAACCTGTGAGTCCCCCGTGCTTCCCCCCAGTCCACTCCCCCCCTCCTCCTGAAAACTCCCTCTTCTTATTTCTGAGTCCATACTACTCCCAATTTCATTCATCTTCTGGTCCTTCTCCCTTCTTCCTTCCTCCGTCTCTCCACTCTCCACCACGTCCTCTCCTCCATCTTCTTCTCCTTCTTGCGACAATACACCTGCTTCCTCGAATAGTGCTTGACTCCCCTCTTCAGCCATAACCTCTCCACAGTTGCACTCCGCCAATCTCTTTCTGCATCCACCACAGAAATTCCTTTCCTTCTCTCCGACACATTCTCTCGCATAGTGTCCTTGCTTGCCACATTTGAAACACTTAAATTCAGGGCAGTCTTTAACTATGTGCCCGGGTTGAATACACAAACGACACACTCTGACCTGTTTGTCATGAAGGACCCTAAAATATTCTGCTCCCTCCAACGTCTCAATTCTTGTAGAGTAAGGCAATGATGTCACTTTTTCTGTGAACTTGACTTTGCAAAAACGTGTCCCATCAACCACCTCCGTTCCTGGCCAAACTCTCCTCCTTATCTCCGAAACGGCTTCCACTCCCCAGCTACTCAGCTTGCCCAGTATCACACCATCTTCTACATATACTGGGAGATTCATAAAAGACACCACCAATTCCTTCACATTAACATCTCTCGCCAAAATCCTGGTGTCCTTTATCCATATTCCATCCATTAAACGTTATTTTCCTTTTCCGTTTCTCATCGTAACTTCATACTTCTTTTCTCCTTTCATTCGGCATCCCACCACCTCTCCACACCCCTCCTTAATTGCTCGTAGTAGTTCCATTGTCGTCACTTTGTCTTCTCCTACCAACTCAATTGCCACCGTGTATTCTTTGCCATATTTCATTCCTTCTTTATCTTCATTTTTCTTCCGTTGCGCCCTTTCGTTGTCTTTGTCCATTCCGTTTGTCATTTCCATGTTGTCCGTCATAGTGATTCAAAAAAAGAATCCGAAAAGAAAAAACTCTCCCCCAAGCAGCAAAACTGCAAGGGGGGAAGACTAACCAAACTTAAAACTATTCAACTGCAAGAACAAACAAAAAATATATTTCGAAATCCAAATAATTAACAAAAATAGCTCTCGCGCAAACACTCTTCAGCAACCACTCACTCACAGCTCAAAACTCGCACCTGTCATCACTTCTCCAATCAGGATGGGCGTATTCAGGCTGGTATGGCCGTAAGCGAGGGAACAACTCTTGGTACACTATATAAAGTCAATGTGTCACTCACTCTGAAAGGGACACAGAAACGTATCCACTTTGTGACACAAACTGAAGAAGCTCAACCCTTGCTTACATTTCCAATATATATATATTTGAGTCTTGTTGGGGGGGGGGGGGAAGAGGGCATATCCTAAGTTGATTTATGACAAGTTCATTGACTAGGGCCCTATAAAATAGGCGTTGCGGACCAAATCACGGAATCCAGACGTTAAACCGAAATGCAACAATATTCAAACATTTATTGAACTTAGTAAGAAATCAACTAAATCTATTCAACTTGTTAGAAAACGCATTCATTTGCCCAAGTCAATCATAAGACATGAACAAAATGCATCAGTGATTCGTATTTCCATGAACTTTCTGGCATGGCACAGGAATGCCCCTGTCTGTGTGCATGTGTTTGGTGCGCGCGTATGTCTACACTTTGTGTAGCCGTTAGCGATGATGCTAATGATAACCTTCTTCTGGTAGGGAAGGAATGGCTTTCCCCAAAACCTTCGCAAGTAAATGTTAACTACAAAGTAGCCTATGCCTGCCTGGCAGAATTATACCGTGATCATTTGCATCACTCCAGTGGCCATTTGTTCTACAGCAACACCGCTTAACCAAACAAAGGATTCTTCCTGGTGCACGCTTGCATTTAAGGGTAACTACACCCCAAAATCTAAATGTCTTAAATTTTTCCCAGACCTCACAAATGGTCACCTGATAGGGTTTAAACATTGTTGTGGACATAGAACATCCAATTGTGCTGTTTTGCTATTAACAAGGTGTACTTTTGAGAGCGAAAACCTGCCAAAACAGGGACAAACGGTCAACGGGGAAATCTAAACGGAGAAAAGGGAACTTGGGAATTAACGGAATCAGGCAAAACATTGAAGGGATTTTATAGTGCCCTAATGGACTACAGACATTGACTGTCTCCTAGACTAAAAACAAAGGCTGCATGTACTGCCTATATTTTGAGGGAAACGCACTGTCCATTATTTGATTTGATCAGGGCAGGGCAGCACACACAAACTGCATTTAGTCCAATAACAATCAATGATATTATTAGGGTGATAAATAAAAGGCAGTTGCTCCATGACACAAGAGCACGCTCTACTGGGACAAAAAGCTTACAGCACCTGGTATTCCCAGGCGGTCTCCCATCCAAGTACTGACCAGGCCCGACCCTGCTTAGCTTCCGAGATCGGACAAGATCGGGCGTATTCAGGCTGGTATGGCCGTAAGCGAGGGAACAACTCTTGGTACACTATATAAAGTCAATGTGTCACTCACTCTGAAAGGGACACAGAAACGTATCCACTTTGTGACACAAACTGAAGAAGCTCAACCCTTGCTTACATTTCCAATATATTATATATATATATATATATATATATATATATATTTGAGTCTTGTTGGGGGGGGGGGGGGGGGGGCATATCCTATGTTGATTTATGACAAGTTCATTGACTAGGGACCTATAAAATAGGCGTTGCGGACCGAATCACGGAATCCAGACATTAAACCGAAATGTAACAATATTCAAACATTTATTGAACTTAGTAAGAAATCAACTAAATCTATTCAACTTGTTAGAAAACACATTCATTTGCCCAAGTCAATCATAAGACATGAACAAAATGCATCAGTGATTCGTATTTCCATGAACTTTCTGGCACGGCACAGGAATGCCCCTGTCTGTGTGCATGTGTGCGGTGCGCGCGTATGTCTACACTTCGTGTAGCCGTTAGCGATGATGCAAATGATAACCTTCTTCTGGTAGGGAAGGAATGGCTTTCCCCAAAACCTTCGCAAGTAAATGTTAACTACAAAGTAGCCTATGCCTGCCTGGCAGAATTATACCGTGATCATTTGCATCACTCCAGTGGCCAGTTGTTCTACAGCAACACCGCTTAACCAAACAAAGGTCTCTTCCTGGTGCACGCTTGCATTTAAGGGTAACTACACCCCAAAATCTAAATGTCTTACATTTTTCCCAGACCTCACAAATGGTCACCTGATAGGGTTTAAACATTGTTGTGGACATAGAACATCCAATTGTGCTGTTTTGCTATTAAAAAGGTGTACTTTTGAGAGCGAAAACCTGCCAAAACAGGGACAAACGGTCAACGGGGAAATCTAAACGGAGAAAAGGGAACTTGGGAATTAACGGAATCAGGCAAAACATTGAAGGGATTTTATAGTGCCCTAATGGACTACGGACATTGACTGTCTCCTAGACTAAAAACAAAGGCTGCATGTACTGCCTATATTTTGAGGGAAACGCACTGTCCATTATTTGATTTGATCAGGGCAGGGGAGCACACACAAACTGCATTTAGTCCAATAACAATCCATGATATTATTAGGGTGATAAATAAAAGGCAGTTGCTCCATGACACAAGAGCATGCTCTACTGGGACAAAAAGCTTACAGCACCTGGTATTCCCAGGCGGTCTTCCAACCAAGTACTAACCAGGCCCGACCCTGCTTAGCTTCCGAGATCGTACGAGATCGGGTGTATTTTTTTTTTTTTTTTTTTTTTTTTTTTTTTTTATTGTAAAATATTCATCAAATACACTTATATTATACCATGTACAGTGTTATATTCGAAAACCATACACTAGAAACTATTCTACCATAGGCAGGCGAACAATTCACCCCCTATCAAATCAAAGAACCCAAAGAAATAAAAACAAAAAACTAGTATACAAAAACCAGACATGACTAAGACATAACAAATTCCACATATTAAATAGGCAGATTTAAAAGCATCTCCCTGTCAAATAAAAATAAACATAGAAAATATCAAAATATTCCTTTCAAAAATTATAAGTGATTCCTCCACCATCCACCCTTGCAATTAACCCACTCCCCTCTACAAAAAGTTCATCAAAATCTTCCAATCCATAACTATAAAACATATCGATGTGCTTCTTAAACAAAGCTACAAAAATACCCCACACCCTTACCCTCCTCCCTTCAAAATAAGCATAATTCCTCCCACAAAAAATAGCATACCTAACAAAACTCAATACAATATTCAACAACCTCACATTAACCCCTTTACATTCATCTCCCACTCCAAATAAAACCAATTCCTCCCACGCATTATTTTCCAACAAACCACTCCCCCAGTTTTTACATATTATTTCCTTTACTTTACAAAACATATCTTTTAAATCCTCGCATTCTACAAATAAGTGTAATAAATTTTCTGGTGCCTTACCACATATATCACATTCTCTTTTTATTTCTTTATTTATTTGATGCAGCACTACTTTTGTGTATATCCGATTATGTCTTATTTTAAAATCGTTATTTTCACATTCCAATTTATTCCCATGTAAGTATAAGTTTTTCCATAATACTTTTCGATCCATCTTCGGAAACAATTCTACCCACCTCTTCTCAGCAGCAGGCCTGTCAGTAACCAGTAATTGTTTATAAAAAACATTTGTTCTGACACTAGACAATGTTTTCCATTTATCCCCATTGTCAACATATAAATTCGGTAATACATATAAATCTTCCCAAATTCCATCTCCATTAATGACAGAAACCCATTCTGCTGGAATGCTCCTTTTCACCCGTTCAAAACCATTCAATATAGTACCTTTCCAAACTGTATCATCCACATCCTTCACATTGTCATAAATGGCCTGGTCTCTTAGAAACCCAGGAATAACTTCATATACAAAGTCTTTAATAAGTCTCAGTCCAGCCCTCATAAAAAGGGGATTATACAACACTTCATCATTGAACATAATTTTGGGATTTAAAAACACAGGTTGATTCAGTATTATATCCTTATGTTCACACACATATTTTACACGAGGAAGAAATTCTCCCCATGCACGTAACACTTCCTGATAAAACAGAGGAACTTGTTCATACATAGGCTTTTTCCATATCATTAATAACCCACTCTCTTCACATCCACCATTATTATACAAATAATTCCTAAAGAACCTCTTCCACCCATATTCTTCCTCCCCATATAAATACTTCTGTATAATTTTAATTCTTAATGCTTTTCTTTTCACGTCTATGTCTACTAATTTTAGACCCCCATCTTTATACTCTGCAGCAAGTGTAGACCTAGATATTCTAGCCCGTTTGCCATCCCACAAGAAGTTAGAAACAATAGAATTAAGTTCTTTTAAAACCCACTCAGGCATCTGAAGCACACCCATGACATATACACATTTAGATATTAGTAAAGAATTTGTTACCACTACCTTTCCTTTCAATTTTAAATTCCTCCATCTCCAAAATGCCAGAGTTTGTTTGATTTTATTCAATACACCTGCCCAAGTCCTATCACATGCCTCCTTTTCATCAATACCCAAAATAACTCCCAACGCTTTAAAATAGCCATTAGCTCTTTTAAAATGATACCTACACCCATTATCATTCACTAGCCCCACATACAAAACCTCAGTCTTTTCTACATTAATCTTAGCACCTGATGCTTTCCCAAAGAGCTCAAAACACTCCATCACTCTATTTACACTTTCCACATCTCTAACAGTAATTGTAGTGTCATCTGCATATTGCTGCACAATGCTGACTCCACCCCCTGGAATAGAAACGCCTCGGATCTGGTGGTCTGCTTTAAGGAGAGCCACCAGAGGCTCAACCGACATACAATATAAGGCCGCAGACAATGGACATCCTTGCCTCACCGACCTCTCCAATGGGAAAGCATCAGTAAGTAACCCGTTACATTTTACTCTACTTACTGCAGCACCGTATAGCAGCTGTATCCAGGCCACCATTCTGCTCCCAAATCCAAAAGTTTTAAGCGTCTGCATTAGAAATGAATGTTCTACTCTATCAAAAGCTTTATTTAAATCAATGCTCAATACTACACCTCCCTCACCCTTCATATGTCTTATGACATCCCTTAAAGTGCAAATAATGTCTGCTATTTCTCTACCAGGAACACTGTAAGCCTGTGTCTCTGAAATAATACTTCCCATTACTTTATTAATTCTGTTAGCCAGCACCTTAGTTAAGATCTTATAATCTACATTTAAAATAGATAATGGCCTAAAATTTTCTAATCTTTTCCTACTTCCCTTGTTTTTATATATTATAGTTATTAAGCCAGTCGCCATCGACTCCGAGACTTCCTGAGATTGCTCCATATATTTGTACACATCTAATAAAACAGGTGCCAGTATATCCACAAATGTTTTGTAAAACTCACTTGTCAGCCCATCAGAGCCAGGGCTCTTATTTCTATGAGCAGACAAAATCGCCTCCCGTATCTCTGTGACCGCCAAGTCTGTGTCACACATGAGTCTTTCATCCTCTGATATTCTGGCATCTACATAGCTCAACACCTCTTCTATACATCCTTGATCATTGCATTCTTTTTTAAAAAGATTACTATAAAAACATTCTATTGTATCTAAAATCCCCACCAGATCATTCACTGTCTCCCCCCTCTCATTCTCGATTTCTGTAATATAGTTTCTAGCCTGCTTCTTCTTTTCTAACCCTAAAAAGAAGGATGTACATTTCTCTCCTTCTATGGCATACTGTACTCTACTCCTTACTATTGCCCCCATACATGCACTCTTTTCAAAGTTATGTACCGCAGCCTGAGCTTCCATAAAACCTGCCATATCATAACCCTCCACCGTATCAACTTTTCCCAGCTCAATGTCTAGTCTTTTATTCAAAGCTATCCTCTCCCTCTTTAAAAGAAAATTCCTTCGTCTTGCATATTTAATGCTCAACCCTCTAATCTTCTCTTTTAAACCCTCCCACCACAATCCAATATTAACACTTTTAAAATCACTCAATATTTCTCTATTTATACAATCAGAAATCATATCAATATATTTTCCTTCTTTTAGTAGCTCAGCATTCAAACACCATACACCACCCCCTCTAGAAGGCACACTAGGACCCAGCAGGAAACCAAGAGAGGCATGATCACTTAATGTATTAAAATCATACCTAATCTTTTGTATATATTGCACAACATTTTCCGCCGCTAAACAATAATCTATGCGGCTTTGCCTGAGAACCTTCAAAACAACCTGCCTCCTTGAAAAAACTCTCTGACTTGGATGCATTCCCCTCCATACATCACTCAGACAATGATCCTTCATTATCCCCAACAATACTCGCCTAGACATGTCAGAGCGCAACAAAGTACTCCTTGACGTGTCCAGTTTTGTCAATCTAACGTTAAAATCCCCAACCAATATACAGTTACCCACACAATGTTGCTCAAGTGCCTTAAAAAATACTTCTCGGTCACTCTCATTATTAGGTGCATAAACATTCAATAAAGTGTATTGCACATTTAGAAATTCAAATTTAACACTCAAAAGTCTACCCTCTTTATCCGCATACACTTGCCTAATATTCTGTACACTATCCCTCTTAATTAATATAGCAACCCCACACGTCCTCTCCCCACCATTATTATAATAAATCAAATCCATCCATCTCTTTCTTACTCCATCCATCATACTGTCAGTCCAGTGTGTCTCTTGGAAGCATAAAATATCAGCCTGTAGTAGACTCACTGTCTGTTCTAACTTTCCCATATTCCTTAGTCCATTAATATTAACAGATACAACACTCACCATAAGTACAATTAATATGTTGATTTTTCCCATCATCAAGACCCAGTCTTTTTCTTCTTCTTCTTGCTCTTCCTACTTTCCTTTGCTTCTTCCCTCACCCTTTGGACTTCACCCGCGGACACTTCACTCTCAGAGTCCTTCCTCTTCGCGGATTCCCCCTTCACATCCATACTTTCAGGAATAGTGTCAGGTACAACCCCTCCATTATCTTCATCTCCCTCACCTTCAGATGTTTCCGTTTCCTGCTCACCTCCTCCTCCTCCTCCACCATCAGGCTCCTTTCCATCTGTGCAGTAGACATCTAGGAATTCGACATCCATGCTCGCCCCAATTCCATCCCCCTCTGTCGCAGTAGATTCACCATCTCCTCCTCCTCCACCATCCTTGCCTCCTTTCTCCCCCTCCTCCACTCTCTCTTCTTCCATCTCCTCCTCCTGTTGTTCCATGTCTTCACCATCTGTTGGCCCAGTACACGTACAGCGCATTCTTCTCTCCCCACATCCATTACATGGTCTCTCCTCTCTCTCGACGCACTCTCTTGCATAGTGCCCTTGTGCTCCGCATCTCCGACATAGAAAATCAGGACAGTCCCGTACTACGTGGCCAGACTGAATACAAATTCGGCACACTTTAACTTGCCTGTCATGTATCACTCGAAAGTACTCAGTCCCCTCCAACGTCTCGAACTTGGTAGAATATGGTAGTGAGCGCACCACGTCTGTAAACCGGACTTTACAGAATCTTGTGCCATCAGCGATCTCTGTTCCTGGCCATAATCTCCTCTTAATCCCAGAAACCGCCTTCACACCCCATCCTTCCAATTTTGCCACGATAGTATCGTCACTAATATACACTGGTAAATTCATGAAGGACACCACCAGCTCATCCGCTGAAATGTCCCTCGCCATTACCGTGCACGATTTGATTTTTAGTCCATCCATTAACCTCTCCTTCCCATGGACATGGGACATCGTAATCTCATACTTCTGATCACCTTTAAATCTGCACCCTATCACCGTTCCACACGCCTCCTTTATCCCTCTCAGCAATTCCATCATCGTTAATTTCTTTTCCCCAGTGATATCCACCGCCACCGTACAAGTCTTCTCATAGGACTTTTCCCTCGATGATGGTGCATCAGGAACTTTTCCTCCATGTCCAGTACTCTTTGTCTGTTCCATCGCGTAGGTCGTTGTATCCATTGTTGTCCGTCCGATTAACTAATTATATCTGTATTTTTCCCTCCTTTCCTTCCCCCCCAGCAAAAGCTGCTAGGGGAGAAACAACTCTACTAATAAGTCAAAACAAAAATCAAATTCCACATAAATTACCAAACAAAAAAAGATTTCAAAACGCAGCAACCAATTCCCTCTCCTTCTCCTCCAATACCACCGCACCTGTAACCACTTCCTCAATTACCGAAAGGGGTGTATTCAGGCTGGTATGGCCGTAAGCAAGGGAACAACTCTTGGTACACTATATAAAGTCAATGTGTCACTCACTTTGAAAGGGACACAGAAACGTATCCACTTTGTGACACAAACTGAAGAAGCTCAACCCTTGCTTACATTTCCAATATATATATATATATATATATATATATATATATATATATATATATATATATATATATATTTGAGTCTTGTTGGGGGGGGGGGAAGAGGGCATATCCTATGTTGATTTATGACAAGTTCATTGACTAGGGCCCTATAAAATAGGCGTTGCGGACCGAATCACGGAATCCAGACATTAAACCGAAATGCAACAATATTCAAACATTTATTGAACTTAGTAAGAAATCAACTAAATCTATTCAACTTGTTAGAAAACGCATTCATTTGCCCAAGTCAATCATAAGACATGAACAAAATGCATCAGTGATTCGTATTTCCATGAACTTTCTGGCACGGCACAGGAATGCCCCTGTCTGTGTGCATGTGTGCGGTGCGCGCGTATGTCTACACTTTGTGTAGCCGTTAGCGATGATGCTAATGATAACCTTCTTCTGGTAGGGAAGGAATGGCTTTCCCCAAAACCTTCGCAAGTAAATGTTAACTACAAAGTAGCCTATGCCTGCCTGGCAGAATTATACCGTGATCATTTGCATCACTCCAGTGGCCATTTGTTCTACAGCAACACCGCTTAACCAAACAAAGGTCTCTTCCTGGTGCACGCTTGCATTTAAGGGTAACTACACCCCAAAATCTAAATGTCTTACATTTTTCCCAGACCTCACAAATGGTCACCTGATAGGGTTTAAACATTGTTGTGGACATAGAACATCCAATTGTGCTGTTTTGCTATTAAAAAGGTGTACTTTTGAGAGCGAAAACCTGCCAAAACAGGGACAAACGGTCAACGGGGAAATCTAAACGGAGAAAAGGGAACTTGGGAATTAACAGAATCAGGCAAAACATTGAAGGGATTTTACAGTGCCCTAATGGACTACAGACATTGACTGTCTCCTAGACTAAAAACAAAGGCTGCATGTACTGCCTATATTTTGAGGGAAACGCACTGTCCATTATTTGATTTGATCAGGGCAGGGCAGCACACACAAACTGCATTTAGTCCAATAACAATCCATGATATTATTAGGGTGATAAATAAAAGGCAGTTGCTCCATGACACAAGAGCACGCTCTACTGGGACAAAAAGCTTACAGCACCTGGTATTCCCAGGCGGTCTCCCATCCAAGTACTAACCAGGCCCGACCCTGCTTAGCTTCCGAGATCGGACGAGATCAGGCGTATTCAGGCTGGTATGGCCGTAAGCGAGGTAACAACTCTTGGTACACTATATAAAGTCAATGTGTCACTCACTCTGAAGGGGACACAGAAACGTATCCACTTTGTGACACAAACTGAAGAAGCTCAACCCTTGCTTACATTTCCAATATATATATATATATATATATATATATATATATATATATATTTGAGTCTTGTTGGGGGGGGGGGGGGGGAAGAGTGCATATCCTATGTTGATTTAT
>NC_140021.1:38108593-38153593 GCF_964263955.1 Coregonus lavaretus
GACCCTGCTTAGCTTCCGAGATCAGACGAGATCGGGCGTATTCAGGCTGGTATGGCCGTAAGCAAGGGAACAACTCTTGGTACACTATATGAAGTCAATGTGTCACTCACTCTGAAAGGGACACAGAAACGTATCGACTTTGTGACACAAACTGAAGAAGCTCAACCCTTGCTTACATTTCCAATATATATATATATATATATATATATATATATTTGAGTCTTGTGGGGGGGGGAAGAGGGCATATCCTATGTTGATTTATGACAAGTTCATTGACTAGGGCCCTATAAAATAGGCGTTGCGGACCGAATCACGGAATCCAGACATTAAACCGAAATTCAACAATATTCAAACATTTATTGAACTTAGTAAGAAATCAACTAAATCTATTCAACTTGTTAGAAAACGCATTCATTTGCCCAAGTCAATCATAAGACATGAACAAAATGCATCAGTGATTCGTATTTCCATGAACTTTCTGAAACGGCACAGGAATGCCCCTGTCTGTGTGCATGTGTGCGGTGCGCGCGTATGTCTACACTTTGTGTAGCCGTTAGCGATAATGCTAATGAGAACCTTCTTCTGGTAGGGAAGGAATGGCTTTCCCCAAAACCTTCGCAAGTAAATGTTAACTACAAAGTAGCCTATGCCTGCCTGGCAGAATTATACCGTGATCATTTGCATCACTCCAGTGGCCATTTGTTCTACAGCAACACCGCTTAACCAAACAAAGGATTCTTCCTGGTGCACGCTTGCATTTAAGGGTAACTACACCCCAAAATCTAAATGTCTTACATTTTTCCCAGACCTCACAAATGGTCACCTGATAGGGTTTAAACATTGTTGTGGACATAGAACATCCAATTGTGCTGTTTTGCTATTAAAAAGGTGTACTTTTGAGAGCGAAAACCTGCCAAAACAGACACAAACGGTCAACGGGGAAATCTAAACGGAGAAAAGGGAACTTGGGAATTAACGGAATCAGGCAAAACATTGAAGGGATTTTATAGTGCCCTAATGGACTACAGACATTGACTGTCTCCTAGACTAAAAACAAAGGCTGCATGTACTGCCTATATTTTGAGGAAAACGCACTGTCCATTATTTGATTTGATCAGGGCAGGGCAGCACACACAAACTGCATTTAGTCCAATAACAATCCATGATATTATTAGGGTGATAAATAAAAGGCAGTTGCTCCATGACACAAGAGCACGCTCTACTGGGACAAAAAGCTTACAGCACCTGGTATTCCCAGGCGGTCTCCCATCCAAGTACTAACCAGGCCCGACCCTGCTTAGCTTCCGAGATCGGACAAGATCGGGCGTATTTTTTTTATTTTTTTTATTTTTTTTAAATTAACCCATCATAGCTTTTTACAGCTTATTTTTTTTTATACATATCATAGCTTCATATTTCACATCACATCTTCACATCTCATAGCTTCACAGCTTATTTTTACATATCATAGCTTCATATTTCACATCACATCTTCACATCTCATAGCTTCACAGCTTATTTTTACATATCATAGCTTCATATTTCACATCACATCTTCACATCTCATAGCTTCACAGCTTATTTTTACATATCATAGCTTCATATTTCACATCACATCTTCACATCTCATAGCTTCACAGCTTATTTTTTTTACATATCATAGCTTCATATTTCACATCACATCTTCACATCTCAGCCTATAACACAGATTATCAGTCCACGACATAGCTTCTTACATGCTTTTACAGCAACTGGTATTCCAAGGTGGTCCCCCATCCAAGTACTAACCAGCCCTAAACCTGCTTAGCTTCCGAGATCTGACGAGATCGGGCGTATTTTTTTAAATTATTTTTTATTTTTATTTTTTATTATAAAAAACAAAATCAACAAAACAATACAACAAATACAACATAATTACACCATCCTTATTCACTAATCAACATAAAATACATAATCTAATATAGACATTAGACATACTCCATTTCAGAAGTTAACCCTAACTCCCCCTCCTCCCTCCTCCATAGACACTAAAGTACTCCCCTTTATAAACATACTTTCAAATTTCTCTAATTTTGCATTATACATTAATTCCACCTGCTTTCTTAAACCTGCTTTAAAGATTACCCAGACATTCACCTTTTTCCCTTCAAAATGTTTCATATTCCTTCTACAGTAAATTGCATACCTCACAAAACTCAAAACAATATTCAACAGGTACACATTCACACCCAAACATTTCCCCATTACTCCAAATAATATTAACCTATCCCATGCAAAACTTTCTAAAAACTCTTTTCTCCAGTGCCTCCACAACAAAAGTTTTACTTCCTTGAAAAAACCTGTCAGACTTGGACATTCAAAAAATAAATGCAACAAAGACTCTGGCTTCATCATACACACATCACATTCCCGCCGTACATCGCGGTTTATCTGATGTAAAATAATATTTGTGTATATACGATTATGCCGTACCATAAAATCCATGTTCTCACAATTTCGTTTATTCCCAAACAAAACCAAATTCTCCCACATCAAAGAAACATCCAAATCAATAAACATTTTTCTCCACATCCTCTCAGCCGCAGGCCTCACACACACAGACTTCAACATACACTTGTACAATCTTTTCTGTGTTACTTTTGATAATACTTGTTTCCCCGATCCTTTACCCACATAGAGACTTGGCAGCACATACAAGTCCTCATATTCCCCCTCCCCATTTATCACTTTTATCCACTCACCCGGAATGCATAATTTAATTCTTTCGTATATCTGTAATACTAATTTTCTCTCCACTGTATCATCAAACTCCCACACAGTATCCAGAATTGCCTGCCCCCTTAAAAACCCCGGTATAACCTCGTAAAGAAAATCTTTTACAATATTAACCCAGCCTTCATGAACATTTTGTTGTACAGCACCTTCCCACCACTCTCTATTTTCGGATTCAAAAACACAGGCTGATTAAATATGTTGTCCTTATTTGTACATGTGTACTCAATCTTAGGAAGAAATTCCCCCCATGCCAAGAACACCTCTTTATAGAACTCAGGCAAACCCTCCAACATATCCTTCTTCCATGACATCAATAATCCACTTTCTTCACAACCCCCACTTCTGTACAAAAAATGTTTAAAAAACCTTTTCCATCCATAATCTCCCTCCCCATATAAGTATTTTTGCACAGTTTTTATTCTCATTGCTTTTCTCTTCACATCCAAATCCACCAATTTCAACCCCCCATCCTTTAAATCCGAGATAAGAGTTGCCCTTGCAATCCTAGTCCCCTTCCCCTCCCATAGGAAATCTGTAACCAAACCATTGAATTATTTTAACACCCATTGTGGCATATCCAACGAACCTAGAACATAGATACATTTGGATGCCACCAAAGAATTAATCACCACCACCTTCCCCCTCAAGAACAGTTTTCTTGCCTTCCAATAGGATAGAGTATGTTTTATTTTATTCAAAACCCCAGTCCATGTCTCATCTCTCGTCCCTTCTTTATCCACCCCCAAAACCACCCCTAAAGTCTTTATATAACCTTCAGCCTTTTTGAAAGGGAATCCACAGTCCACTTTTTCATCTATCCCCACATACATTATTTCAGATTTTTCAACATTAAGTTTTGCCCCTGATGCCTTGCCATATACCTCAAAACACTCCATTACATTCTTCACACTTTCAACATCTATCACAGTACATGTAGTATCATCCGCATATTGCTGTATAACACTCTCCCCCCCATCCGGTATCCGTATACCTCGAATTAATTTGTTTGCTTTAATCATTGCTGCAAGCGGCTCCACCGATAAACTATAAAGAGCAGCTGATAACGGACATCCTTGCCTAACAGATCTCTCCAGAGGAAAATAATCTGTTAAAATCCCATTACATTTTACTCTGCTCCTTGCATATCCATTCAGTAATCTAATCCAACCTATCATTCTTTCACCAAACCCAAATTTCCCAAGTGTACGCAGTAAAAAGGAATGATCAACTCTATTTAAAGCCTTATTTAGATCCAAACTCATCACAAACCCCCCTTCCTCCCCCATATGCTTTATCACATCCCTTATTGTTCCCACTGTGTCAGAAATATCCCTCCCTGGTACACTATATCCTTGTGTCTCTGCTATTACTCCTCCCATAACTTTTTTAACTCTATTAGCTAAGACCTTGGCTAAGATCTTATAATCACAATTTAAAAGTGTCAACGGTCGATAATTATCCAAATTTACACGACTCCCTTTATTTTTATACAGTATGGTTAAAACTCCTGTGGCCAGCGAATCTGGCACCACTTGAGTCTTTTCAATATCTTCATACAGTTTTCTTAAAATTGGAGCCAACAAATCTGCAAAAGATTTATAAAATTCCGCAGTTAGGCCATCAGACCCCGGACTCCTATTGCAATTAGCATCTAATATGGCCTCCTTAATGTCAGTTAGACTCATATCTTCATCACACATGTTTTTTTCCCCTTCTGTTAACTTAGTATCCACGTGTTCAAGCACCTTATCCATACAGGAATCATTAACCTCTTCTTTTTTAAATAAGCATTCATAATATCTCTCGACCGTATCCAGAATCCCCACCAAATCATTAACCTTTTCCCCTTTATCATTAATTAACTCCGTAATATAAATCTTCTCTTGTCTTATTTTTTCTAAATTCAAGAAAAATGAAGTACACCTTTCCCCCTCTATCGCATATTGCACTCTACTCCTTACAATCGCCGCATTACATTTCTTCTTCTCATATTCATCAAGTGCATCCTTAGCCAGTAAATAATCCTCCACCCCATGACCTTCATCCTTTTCTATACACTCAAGTTCATGTTTAACCTTCTTACGTAGTTCCCTCTCCTTCTTTTTCAAAAAATAATTCCTCTTAACAGCATATTTTATAGTCAATTCCTTACATTTGGTTTTCAGCTCCTCCCACCACAACCCCATATTCACCTCCATTAACTGTTGTCTTTTGGCCTTCCCAATACATTCTGATATCATCTCAATATAATTTTCCTCCTCTAGCAAGCTATTATTTAAACACCACAGCCCACCAGATTTAGTATGTGTCCTTACTCCACAAGAAAATACCACCGCCGCATGATCACTAAAAGCTGTAAAAACATACTTAATTTCTTTCATAAAATTCCTTAAACCCTCATTTACTAAAACCAGATCTATTCGCGTCTGTTTCAACTCCCCTAAAACCACCTGCCTTCTAGAAATTCCTCTCTTGTTCGGATTCTCATCCCTCCATATATCAATCAAACTGTTTTCAAACATAATCTTCCTTAAGACCCCCCTAGATACGTCATTTCTAAAAATAGCTCCCCTTTTCATATCTAATCTATTCATTTTAACATTAAAATCCCCTACTAAAATACAGTTACCCTTGCACCATTTCCCTAATTCTAAAAATAAATTCTTTCGCTCTATCTCATTATTCGGCGCATAAATATTTATAATCCTAAAAACCCTATTCATATATTCAAACTCCAAAATTAAAATCCTCCCATTATTATCATTATATATCTTCTTCACATTTTCTACTACATCCTTCCTTAATAAAATTGCAACCCCACTTGAATTTCCCCTGCCATTGTTAACATAAATAAAATCCCTCCATATTTTTTTTACTTCTAAAACACATGCATTATCCCAGTGCGTCTCTTGAATACATAAAATATCTGAATTCTTCATTTGTACTATTCTATTAAATTTTCCCATTGTTCTCAAACCATTTGCATTTATTGACATTATATTTACCATTCTAATAAATAATAAAATAATAAAATATAATTTCATTATCCTCTACCTGTTATCCAGTTTCTTTCCTCTTCCACCCTTTCTCTCCCCCTCTTCCCCCCGCTTTCCTCTTCCTGTATCCTTCCCTCGTTCTTTCAATCTTTTCTCCATCATCTGTGTCCGATATCTCCTCCAAATCCATGTTATCCAGCCAACTCAACTTCTTGTCACCCTCATCCGTTGTGCTCCCCATGTTCATCTCCGTCTCTGGTATTGTCATCGTTGTGCTCCCCGTGTTCATCTCCGTCTCATGTATAGCCGTCGTTGTCGTTTCTGTTATTGTTCTCAAACTCGAACCCCTCTCCATTTCTTCACCCCCCGAAGTACTTGTTAGTACTGTGCTATCCCCCAAAACCTGTGAGTCCCCCGTGCTTCCCCCCAGTCCACTCCCCCCCTCCTCCTGAAAACTCCCTCTTCTTATTTCTGAGTCCATACTACTCCCAATTTCATTCATCTTCTGGTCCTTCTCCCTTCTTCCTTCCTCCGTCTCTCCACTCTCCACCACGTCCTCTCCTCCATCTTCTTCTCCTTCTTGCGACAATACAACTGCTTCCTCGAATAGTGCTTGACTCCCCTCTTCAGCCATAACCTCTCCACAGTTGCACTCCGCCAATCTCTTTCTGCATCCACCACAGAAATTCCTTTCCTTCTCTCCGACACATTCTCTCACATAGTGTCCTTGCTTGCCACATTTGAAACACTTAAATTCAGGGCAGTCTTTAACTATGTGCCCGGGTTGAATACACAAACGACACACTCTGACCTGTTTGTCATGAAGGACCCTAAAATATTCTGCTCCCTCCAACGTCTCAATTCTTGTAGAGTAAGGCAATGATGTCACTTTTTCTGTGAACTTGACTTTGCAAAAACGTGTCCCATCAACCACCTCCGTTCCTGGCCAAACTCTCCTCCTTATCTCCGAAACGGCTGCCACTCCCCAGCTACTCAGCTTGCCCAGTATCACACCATCTTCTACATATACTGGGAGATTCATAAAAGACACCACCAATTCCTTCACATTAACATCTCTCGCCAAAATCCTGGTGTCCTTTATCCATATTCCATCCATTAAACGTTCTTTTCCTTTTCCGTTTCTAATCGTAACTTCATACTTCTTTTCTCCTTTCATTCGGCATCCCACCACCTCTCCACACACCTCCTTAATTGCTCGTAGTAGTTCCATTGTCGTCACTTTGTCTTCTCCTTCCAACTCAATTGCCACCGTGTATTCTTTGCCATATTTCATTCCTTCTTTATCTTCATTTTTCTTCCGTTGCGCCCTTTCGTTGTCTTTGTCCATTCCGTTTGTCATTTCCATGTTGTCCGTCATAGTGCTTCAAAAAAAAAATCCGAAAAGAAAAACTCTCCCCCAAGCAGCAAAACTGCAAGGGGGGAAGACTAACCAAACTTAAAACTATTCAACTGCAAGAACAAACCAAAAATTATATTTCGAAATCCAAATAATTAACAAAAATAGCTCTCGCGCAAACACTCTTCAGCAAACACTCACTCACAGCTCAAAACTCACACCTGTCGTCACTTCTCCAATCAGGATGGGCGTATTCAGGCTGGTATGGCCGTAAGCGAGGGAACAACTCTTGGTACACTATATAAAGTCAATGTGTCACTCACTCTGAAAGGGACATAGAAACGTATCCACTTTGTGACACAAACTGAAGAAGCTCAACCCTTGCTTACATTTCCAATATATATATATATATATATATATATATATATATATATATATATATATATATTTGAGTCTTGTGGGGGGGGGGGGGAAGAGGGCATATCCTATGTTGATTTATGACAAGTTCATTGACTAGGGCCCTATAAAATAGGCTTTGCGGACCGAATCACGGAATCCAGACATTAAACCGAAATTCAACAATATTCAAACATTTATTGAACTTAGTAAGAAATCAACTAAATCTATTCAACTTGTTAGAAAACGCATTCATTTGCCCAAGTCAATCATAAGACATGAACAAAATGCATCAGTGATTCGTATTTCCATGAACTTTCTGAAACGACACAGGAATGCCCCTGTCTGTGTGCAAGTATGCGGTGCGCGCGTATGTCTACACTTTGTGTAGCCGTTAGCGATGATGCTAATGATAACCTTCTTCTGGTAGGGAAGGAATGGCTTTACCCAAAACCTTCGCAAGTAATTGTTAACTACAAAGTAGCCTATGCCTGCCTGGCAGAATTATACCGTGATCATTTGCATCACTCCAGTGGCCATTTGTTCTACAGCAACACCGCTTAACCAAACAAAGGTCTCTTCCTGGTGCACGCTTGCATTTAAGGGTAACTACACCCCAAAATCTAAATGTCTTACATTTTTCCCAGACCTCACAAATGGTCACCTGATAGGGTTTAAACATGGTTGTGGACATAGAACATCCAATTGTGCTGTTTTGCTATTAAAAATGTGTACTTTTGAGAGCGAAAACCTGCCAAAACAGGGACAAACGGTCAACAGGGTAATCTAAACGGAGAAAAGGGAACTTGGGAATTAACGGAATCAGGCAAAACATTGAAGGGATTTTATAGTGCCCTAATGGACTACAGACATTGACTGTCTCCTAGACTAAAAACAAAGGCTGCATGTACTGCCTATATTTTGAGGGAAACACACTGTCCATTATTTGATTTGATCAGGGCAGGGCAGCACACACAAACTGCATTTAGTCCAATAACAATCCATGATATTATTAGGGTGATAAATAAAAGGCAGTTGCTCCATGACACAAGAGCACGCTCTACTGGGACAAAAAGCTTACAGCACCTGGTATTCCCAGGCTGTCTCCCATCCAAGTACTAACCAGGCCCGACCCTGCTTAGCTTCCGAGATCGGACGAGATCGCGCGTATTCAGGCTGGTATGGCCATAAGCAAGGGAACAACTCTTGGTACACTATATAAAGTCAATGTGTCACTCACTCTGAAAGGGACACAGAAACGTATCCACTTTGTGACACAAACTGAAGAAGCTCAAACCTTGCTTACATTTCCAATATATATATATATATATATATATATATATATATATATATATATATATTGAGTCTTGTTGGGGGGGGGGGGAGAGGGCATATCCTATGTTGATTTATGACAAGTTCATTGACTAGGGCCCTATAAAATAGGCGTTGCGGACCGAATCACGGAATCCAGACATTAAACCGAAATGCAACAATATTCAAACATTTATTGAACTTAGTAAGAAATCAACTAAATCTAATCAACTTGTTAGAATACGCATTCATTTGCCCAAGTCAATCATAAGACATGAACAAAATGCATCAGTGATTCGTATTTCCATGAACTTTCTGGCACGGCACAGGAATGCCCCTGTCTGTGTGCATGTGTGCGGTGCGCGCGTATGTCTACACTTTGTGTAGCCGTTAGCGATGATGCTAATGATAACCTTCTTCTGGTAGGGAAGGAATGGCTTTCCCCAAAACCTTCGCAAGTAAATGTTAACTACAAAGTAGCCTATGCCTGCCTGGCAGAATTATACCGTGATCATTTGCATCACTCCAGTGGCCATTTGTTCTACAGCAACACCGCTTAACCAAACAAAGGTCTCTTCCTGGTGCACGCTTGCATTTAAGGGTAACTACACCCCAAAATCTAAATGTCTTAAATTTTTCCCAGACCTCACAAATGGTCACCTGATAGGGTTTAAACATTGTTGTGGACATAGAACATCCAATTGTGCTGTTTTGCTATTAAAAAGGTGTACTTTTGAGAGCGAAAACCTGCCAAAACAGGGACAAACGGTCAACGGGGAAATCTAAATGGAGAAAAGGGAACTTGGGAATTAACGGAATCAGGCAAAACATTGAAGGGATTTTATAGTGCCCTAATGGACTACAGACATTGACTGTCTCCTAGACTAAAAACAAAGGCTGCATGTACTGCCTATATTTTGAGGGAAACGCACTGTCCATTATTTGATTTGATCAGGGCAGGGCAGCACACACAAACTGCATTTAGTCCAATAACAATCCATGATATTATTAGGGTGATAAATAAAAGGCAGTTGCTCCATGACACAAGAGCACGCTCTACTGGGACAAAAAGCTTACAGCACCTGGTATTCCCAGGCTGTCTCCCATCGAAGTACTAACCAGGCCCGACCCTGCTTAGCTTCCGAGATCGGATGAGATCGCGCATATTCAGGCTGGTATGGCCATAAGCGAGGGAACAACTCTTGGTACACTATATAAAGTCAATGTGTCACTCACTCTGAAAGGGACACAGAAACGTATCCACTTTGTGACACAAACTGAAGAAGCTCAACCCTTGCTTACATTTCCAATATATATATATATATATATATATATATATATATATATATATATATATATATTGAGTCTTGTGGGGGGGGGAAGAGGGCATATCCTATGTTGATTTATGACAAGTTCATTGACTAGGGCCCTATAAAATAGGCGTTGCGGACCGAATCACGGAATCCAGACATTAAACCGAAATTCAACAATATTCAAACATTTATTGAACTTAGTAAGAAATCAACTAAATCTATTCAACTTGTTAGAAAACGCATTCATTTGCCCATGTCAATCATAAGACATGAACAAAATGCATCAGTGATTCGTATTTCCATGAACTTTCTGAAACGGCACAGGAATGCCCCTGTCTGTGTGCATGTGTGCGGTGCGCGCGTATATCTACACTTTGTGTAGCCGTTAGCGATGATGCTAATGATAACCTTCTTCTGGTAGGGAAGGAATGGCTTTCCCCAAAACCTTCGCAAGTAAATGTTAACTACAAAGTAGCCTATGCCTGCCTGGCAGAATTATACCGTGATCATTTGCATCACTCCAGTGGCCATTTGTTCTACAGCAACACCGCTTAACCAAACAAAGGTCTCTTCCTGGTGCACGCTTGCATTTAAGGGTAACTACACCCCAAAATCTAAATGTCTTACATTTTTCCCAGACCTCACAAATGGTCACCTGATAGGGTTTAAACATTGTTGTGGACATAGAACATCCAATTGTGCTGTTTTGCTATTAAAAATATGTACTTTTGAGAGCGAAAACCTGCCAAAACAGGGACAAACGGTCAACGGGGAAATCTAAACGGAGAAAAGGGAACTTGGGAATTAACGGAATCAGGCAAAACATTGAAGGGATTTTATAGTGCCCTAATGGACTACAGACATTGACTGTCTCCTAGACTAAAAACAAAGGCTGCATGTACTGCCTATATTTTGAGGGAAACGCACTGTCCATTATTTGATTTGATCAGGGCAGGGCAGCACACACAAACTGCATTTAGTCCAATAACAATCCATGATATTATTAGGGTGATAAATAAAAGGCAGTTGCTCCATGACACAAGAGCACGCTCTACTGGGACAAAAAGCTTACAGCACCTGGTATTCCCAGGCGGTCTCCCATCCAAGTACTAACCAGGCCCGACCCTGCTTAGCTTCCGAGATCGGACGAGATCGGGCGTATTCAGGCTGGTATGGCCGTAAGCAAGGGAACAACTCTTGGTACACTATATAAAGTCAATGTGTCACTCACTCTGATAGGGACACAGAAACGTATCCACTTTGTGACACAAACTGAAGAAGCTCAACCCTTGCTTACATTTCCAATATAGATATATATATATATATATATATATATATATATATTTGAGTCTTGTTGGGGGGGGGGGGGGGGAAGAGGGCATATCCTATGTTGATTTATGACAAGTTCATTGACTAGGGCCCTATAAAATAGGCGTTGCGGACCGAATCACGGAATCCAGACATTAAACCGAAATTCAACAATATTCAAACATTTATTGAACTTAGTAAGAAATCAACTAAATCTATTCAACTTGTTAGAAAACGCATTCATTTGCCCAAGTCAATCATAAGACATGAACAAAATGCATCAGTGATTCGTATTTCCATGAACTTTCTGAAACGGCACAGGAATGCCCCTGTCTGTGTGCATGTGTGCTGTGCGCGCGTATGTCTACACTTTGTGTAGCCGTTAGCGATGATGCTAATGATAACCTTCTTCTGGTAGGGAAGGAATGGCTTTCCCCAAAACCTTCGCAAGTAAATGTTAACTACAAAGTAGCCTATGCCTGCCTGGCAGAATTATACCATGATCATTTGCATCACTCCAGTGGCCATTTGTTCTACAGCAACACCGCTTAACCAAACAAAGGTCTCTTCCTGGTGCACGCTTGCATTTAAGGGTAACTACACCCCAAAATCTAAATGTCTTACATTTTTCCCAGACCTCACAAATGGTCACCTGATAGGGTTTAAACATTGTTGTGGACATAGAACATCCAATTGTGCTGTTTCGCTATTAAAAAGGTGTACTTTTGAGAGCGAAAACCTGCCAAAACAGGGACAAACGGTCAACGGGGAAATCTAAACGGAGAAAAGGGAACTTGGGAATTAACGGAATCAGGCAAAACATTGAAGGGATTTTATAGTGCCCTAATGGACTACAGACATTGACTGTCTCCTAGACTAAAAACAAAGGCTGCATGTACTGCCTATATTTTGAGGGAAACGCAATGTCCATTATTTGATTTGATCAGGGCAGGGCAGCACACACAAACTGCATTTAGTCCAATAACAATCCATGATATTATTAGGGTGATAAATAAAAGGCAGTTGCTCCATGACACAAGAGCACGCTCTACTGGGACAAAAAGCTTACAGCACCTGGTATTCCCAGGCGGTCTCCCATCCAAGTACTACCCAGGCCCGACCCTGCTTAGCTTCCAAGATCGGACGAGATCGGGCGTATTCAGGCTGGTATGGCCGTAAGCGAGGGAACAACTCTTGGTACACTATATAAAGTCAATGTGTCACTCACTCTGAAAGGGACTCAGAAACGTATCCACTTTGTGACACAAACTGAAGAAGCTCAACCCTTGCTTACATTTCCAATATATATATATATATATATATATATATATATATATATATATATATATATATATATATATATATATATATATTTGAGTCTTGTTGGGGGGGGGGAAGAGGGCATATCCTATGTTGTTTTATGACAAGTTCATTGACTAGGGCCCTATAAAATAGGCGTTGCGGACCGAATCACGGAATCCAGACATTAAACCGAAATTCAACAATATTCAAACATTTATTGAACTTAGTAAGAAATCAACTAAATCTATTCAACTTGTTAGAAAACGCATTCATTTGCCCAAGTCAATCATAAGACATGAACAAAATGCATCAGTGATTCGTATTTCCATGAACTTTCAGAAACGGCACAGGAATGCCGATCGGACTAGATCGGGCGTATTCAGGCTGGTATGGCCGTAAGCGCACACAAACACAGGCAGGCATAAGCATGCACACACACACATGCATATGCATGCACGTACACACACACACAAACACAGGCAGATAGGCAGGAATGCATGCACGCACATACACATATATTTGTGTATTGATTCTGATATTACAATACCTTGCACTATTCACTGAGATAACACCACTAGACCAGAGTCCCAAGGTACAGTATATGATTCCCCGTCCTACCTAGTTCTGCTTGGTTTAATGTTTGAAGTTAAAATGTTTATCCTGTAAATGTATAATAGACTTCATGCCGGCTGTGACCACAGTGGTGGAGGTCATAACACAGAGACATGGCTGCCTTTATTTGTTTAGCTACTGGCCCTCACTAAAAGGAATCCAATAAGCCATCAGGATGCACCCTGTGGCCATACAAGTGTCTAGGGGTCTGAAAGGAAGACTAGGTAGAGTGCATAAACACACTGACAGACACACATAGAAGAAAACACACATCGTCCCTCTATAGAACACTTACTACCAACACACCCACATGTACATTAACCCTCTGAAACACATACACACACCCTGCATTTATCTGGCCATTAATGGTCTTGGCTGGAGGATGAAGGCATTTGTTATCGTCTTCAGGAGAGGCCAAGGTTTGTTCATCATCACTACCCAGGAGGCACCACTCTGATCTCTCTGTGCCAGTCTTTGTGTGCGGCTCTCTGTGGATTCACCCAGGCTCACTGGCCTGTAAAGCAATCTAATCTTCACTGGACTGCAAGAGCCTTACTGCCTTTACAGAGAGCTGCAGGGCTAAACTGTAGCCAAACACTGAACTGGCAGTTTTTTATCGTTTTCAAATTAATGGCAACATTAATGATCTTTACTATCATTGGATAAAAAACATATTACACATGTAACAGTCTTGGGAGGATAAAAGAGAGCGAGAGAGAGAGAGAGAGAGAGAGAGAGAGAGAGAGAGAGAGAGAGAGAGAGAGAGAGAGAGAGAGAGAGAGAGAGAGAGAGAGAGAGAGAGAGAGAGAGAGAGAGAGAGAGAGAGAGAGAGAGAGAGAGAGAGAGAGGGAGAAAAAGGAGGATTCATTGGATAAATGGACTGACATTTTTGAATGGAATCAATTCAGTTACCCCACTGAAACTTGCACTTGTGTGTAGCCTATGTTATGATGTGTAGACTATTTTATGATATGTGTTGTACTAAACAGTATATTAGAAAACCATTCATGATTGCTTTACATACAACATTTGGTCATTGACATACTGTATGTAGTCATTTTATGCTCTCTGGTGGCCTTTTAAGGCATAGCAGCACAGCACTGCCTCCCCATGCTCTCCCATACAGATGACAAAGATGGTGAATAATGAAGGTGTCGCATAAAGGCTGTTTACCTATCTCTTATGCTACATGTGGCGGCGATCTGCTTTTAATAGTGCAGACATAGAGGAGGTGTGAATATAGATGTGTTGCCATGACTCTTGCCCGCTGGCCTGCATGTATTCACTGAGTAGACTCTTGGACTACAACAAGTATGTATTCTGATTGCCAACAGTAGTAATATGTTGAGTGTGGCACTTGATAATCAACTGTATAATCATTCTCAATGTGGAGTGATTGACCTGTGCTCAGCCACCCTCTCCTTGCAACATGATGCAGGCAGGCAATAGATGAGAAAACAAAGTGCTTCAATAGGGTGAAGGCAGAGGTTGAATATGAGTACAGGCAGAGAGAGAGATGGAGAGAGAAGGAAAGAGAGAGACAGACATACAGATGTAGGATCTTAATTTGAGCCAGTTTGCTACAGCAGGAAAATAATTATGCAGCAACAGGAAATGTGAATTATGATGTGGATTATAATTAATGGACATTTTTTGTAGGGGTTGATACATTTTCTGTTTGGGCAAATCAAGTCTGACATTTTAAAATGGAAATGACAAACTTTAGAAGCCTTTTGTAATACAATACAAGTTTGCATTTCTTGCTCTGCAGTACAAATCTCAGCAACAAAAGAGTGATCAAATTAAGATCCTACATCTGTACAGACAGACAGACATACAGACATACAGGCAGACTAGGTCTATAGTAATAGGCTGCTCCAGTGTTCTGGAACTTGATGATGTCACAATGTCACTTTACCAGGGATGGAGCACTAGTTATTATAAGGGAACATTATGAGGTAACGTTGCCACGGAAACACACTTCTAACAGAATCCCAGACCACATTAAAATTGTTAGACAAGCTCAGGAAGAGCGTGTTAGCTACATCTCTCAACCTATAACTGATTTGATTGATTACAACAGTACACTACCCTAGCGTGTTATGGGTCAGACACTTAGTGACCCTGTCCCTCTGGTCTCCCCTAGGGAGCAACCAAAGGAGACCCATAAACATAAAAATAAACCCAAGGAGAAGAGCATCCCTCCAGCCCTGACCTTTCTTCAGCTGTTTACACTGCTGAGCTGCGTCAGGATGAAGAAGACACCATTTGATCCCTCCCAGAGTGGTGAGGGGAGAAAGGCAACAACGATACACGATACGAACAACAATAATGACTCTGATACTGGTAAGTGTGAGGAGGTGTCTATTGACAAGTGCTGCTACACAGTACAATTATTTAGGCTTCACTTGGAGGAAATGTTTCACTTACAGGCTCTGACTATTCTGCAGGTGATGTGAAAAGGATCAAGGACAAGAGTAAAGGAAAGGTTCGGAAAGAGAAAGTTTGGATTGAAGTTCAGAAATCTCAGGACCACAAACGCAGAACGACACCGGAAACAGAAAAAGACATTAAACAAAGATCTAACTCGGTAAGACATCCAAACCTGCTTATCAATGAGGATTTGCCAATGCATTTGATAATTGATAATGACCACAATAAGGAAAACACAGTATATTGTGTTGAATTTGATACTTTGACACTGCTTGACAAATGTGATAATGTCACAATGCCCCTTCGGATGGGGTAGGCCCTACTAGTTAAAAAGTCTTAACGGAATCCATGGAACGTCCCAACTCTGACCTTACCCCTATTGAAGTTGAAATTGAAATGGTTAAGGTAAGGGTTAAGGTTAGAGTTAGGGTAAGGGTAGAGGTAAGGTTAGGGTTTAGGGTAGGGATGTCTCAAGGATCTCGGATAGCACTAACCCTAGTTATTATTGGGTAACATTTTGCCATGGAAACACACTAGAGCTCATTGGCTATTGATATTGTAGTTTGAAATATCAGTAGATTTCTAACTGATGTACTGATTGTGACCCTGAGGTCTCCCCTGTGGAGAAAGCAAAGGAGACCCAGCAGAAAGAGAAGAAGCAGAGCATCTATCCAGCTGTGGCGGCCCTGCAGCTGTTCACTCTCTTCTGCTGTGGAGGGAAAGTCAAGCTGAAGAAAACTCGTCCCTCTCAGCACAGACAGAGTAAAAAGGACCAGGACGAAGATAATGCATCTGATACTGGTGAGTGTTATGGGTTGTCTGTTGATTAGATATAGAATGATATTGCTCCACTTGGAAAGATGTGTCTTCAAAATCAAAATGTCTAATCTAAACAGGCTCAGACTGGTCTGGAGGAGATGTTACAACCAAAAAGGTCAAGGACAAGAGTAATGGAAAGGTAGGGAGGGAGAAAGACTGGACTGAAGTCCAGCTATTGAAATCATCTCAAGACCACGAACCCAGAAGTACAACACCAGAAACAGACAAGGGAACTAATTTGGGACAAAGACCGAACTCTGTGAGACAAGCAAACATGCTGTATCATATTTTATTGTGAGCAAAAGATCTTTCCCATAATGTTTTATCATTGGGTATTGCAATTGTCTTATGCAGGCAAATCAAAGGACACCCCGGCAAGTGAAGACCCATGTGGAGAAAATTTACATAAGTCCTGACTACCACGTGCCCACGTAAGTTACTGAAACCTGACTTACTATACGGACAGACAGAGATTCACACATCCAGGCAGTTTCCCCTCTGACCTCAACCTAACCCCCCTTTTCCTCCGGGTAGAGCTCCCTCTCCCAGTTCTCCCTGGCTAGGAACCTGGCCATCCTCCCGCTGGAGTGGCAGCTACCTGGAGTCCCTCTGACCACCTCGTCTATGGCAACTAGGACAGAGAGAAAGCCATCCACTACCAACACTTCGACACAGGCGCAGACAGAAACACAGACAACAGATATGAACACAGACACACAGACCACTGCCACCTCTCAGAGACAGATCTCCATGGTGACCACCCAGTCATCAGAGACCATGACAGAGGTTCACACATCAGACTCAAGCACCCAGAACTCCACTCCTGACATGGCACTGACCCCTGAGAGCACTAAGGACATGATCGCTACTGATGAGGATGTGAAGGATGACTCTGCTGAAGATTTGATCTCCACCCTAACAGACACCTCTATGGAGAAATCCGTCAGTGAGACCAGCCTGAAAGCCCTCATCGCTGAGGATGAGGAAGATAACAATGAGATGAAGGATATGGCTGCCTCCGCTAGCCCTGCTACTGATAATGCCAATGAGGATGCAAAGCTACTGGAGCTTGCAGCACTTTATGACTACATGTTGACAGTGGAGACCGAGCTGTAGGCCTAATGAACATTTCAATATAGCAAAAGCTATACTATGATCAATTAATAAAAACAGTAAATATTTCTGCAGCAAATGTTCACTACTGTTGATATGTGAAGCAGCATGCTTAGGTTAGGCATATGTGTTTGAATTCACCAAAACTAATACATAAACAAAAAATATATCAAACCACTACAGGTAGGGAAGAGTGAATACATCAGCATTGAGTTAATTTGGTCAATAATGATCCATGGGCATATTACATTCTGTAATATATGAAATAACAATCACCCACAGTGAATACAAAGCAGACATGTTCTATTTTCTCCCTCTGTCCTTCCCTCCCATGTCCTGATGAGGTTTAGATTGTCTTGTTATCCACCCCTTCAACTGTTTAGCATTTTAATAACGCCGCGCAATCTCAGGGCCTAATTATTTTTGATTCACATGCTTAAAATAGAGCCCACATATCACCACATATCTGAGCGGCCTGAAGGTGCTGTGTTACTGGTGGGTTTCCAACAGATTACAGGGAGATTGGTGAAATAAGTCAACCTAAATAGGGACGATAGGAACATTATCATACTACAGCCTCATTCTCTTTGCCTATATTACAGCAGGGAGGATATATTGGTGTCATCAGAGTAATGGAGTACCACACATACTGTATGTACCTCATGTTTTCACACATCATGATGTAGTCCTTGTAAGATAACTCTGGAGCGTGATCTTGTCGTTTTATCATCTTGAAGGGTGACAGAATAGTGAGCTTTATCCATGACTTTGAGAATGTAGTTATTTTATGAATTCTCACAGGTACGATTTCTGTCAAACTGCACTTTTCTGTCTCTGTCATGCCTGCGGTCACCAGATGTACAGCCTCCCCAGAGCTGCATATTCCAGTGGCCTACATGCATGGATAATGAGCTGAGAGAAGTAGTTGCAGCACATCGTTTTAGGCTACAGCCAAGCTCTATCTTTAACCTGAGAAACATCTTAGTCCTACATGAGTGCACTCTCCACAACAAAGACCAGCCTGACATCAACATACTGTTGATAAAGTAGACATTGAATTAAATCAACATAACATAGACACTGTACATGTATTTTTGATGATTGTTAATCTAGAAAAGACGCAGAACATATTAACTCTGAAAGGGGAGAGAAAGAAGAGAGAGGGGGATGAATGGGTGGATAGAGGAGAAACAGTACAAGGGATGGTGAGATGTGTCCATTTATGAATTCAAATATTCAACTCCCCAATAAGAGGATCAAAGGTTCTCTCACCCAGGTGTACAAACAAACAGACATGCATGTACATACAGACATGCACGGACACACACCTACACACACAAAAATACCCACGCACACACCCACTCCTCTATCCACATGAAGTGGTCAGGGCATCACAGTGATCTAGCTACAAGGACATTGAGAGAAGCCATTTCTCTGCTCTAGAGACTGTAACATTGATGAGGTTCACTGGACGCTCAAACACACCTCCAACATGTCCGTGAAATAAAAGATTACATCATCATTTTAATCCAAGTACTTTTCATATGACTGCACAGTTAGATAAGTATCACTACAGTGAGGACAATTAATAGAGATCCACACTCTTTTCACACTTCGGTAGGCTATCTATGCCAGGGGCTATTCTAGATCCTGAGCTATGAGAATCCCTTGACCTGGCCGAGCTCCCCTCACTGTACTGTAACACCAGGCTAACACCTATCAAGAGTAATCATGGCTTTAAGTGACCAGTCTATCCTCAGGGGGATACTCCTGACAACACATTGACAGCCAGGCTCTATTACGGTCTGTCAGCTGCTGTTTTTGCTGGCTCTGTCTTTACCCTGCTCATAGGACATGATGGACAGTGTGTGTGTGTGCGTGTGTGTGTGTGTGTGTGTGTGTGTGTGTGTGCGTGCGCTTGCGTACATGCGCTCATGCCTATGCATGCATGCCTATGTTTGTGTGTGTCCGTGTCTGCATTAATGTGTGTGTGCATGCGTTCCTATGCATGCATGCGTGGGTGCACATGCATATCTGTGTGTGTGTGTGTATGTGTGTGTGTGTATGTGTGTGTGGGTGTATGACTGAGGGCTGGAATGAACAGTCAACTGTTTCTCATTAGTGTCTAGCTGCAGAGGGAGAGCAATAAGACAGTGATGTATGAATGTCCCCTGAGCAATCAGAGACTCTATGAGCCATCATGGGAAGAATATATACAGCTTGGTACGAGACTCTGAAACAATGAATGGGTTTGATAGACAAAACATTTTTATACTCTACTACAGTGTTTCCCAACTCCGGTCCTCGAGTACACCCAACCAGTGGAGGCTGCTGAGGGGAGGACAGCTCATAATAATGGTTGGAATGGAGTAAATGGAATGGTATCAACAACATGGTTTTCATCTGTTTGATACCATTCCATTCACTCCATTCCAGCCATTCCACTCCAGCCATTATTATGAACCGTCCTCCACTTATGAGCAGCCTCCACTACCCCCAACAATACATATCTTGTTGTGGCCCCGGACAAGCACACTTGATTGTACTTGTCAACTAATCATCAAGCCCTTGACATCTGAATCAGGTGTTTTTGTCCAGGGCTACAATACAAATGTGTACTGGAGGACTGGAGTTGGGAAAAACTGTGATAATATAATACTATATGATACAGATTCTCTCTCTCTCTCTCTCTCTCTCTCTCTCTCTCTCTCTCTCTCTCTCTCTCTCTCTCTCTCTCTCTCTCTCTCTCTCTCTCTCTCTCTCTCTCTCTCTCTCTCTCTCTCTTCCTCTGAACCATAGAGTTGTATTGTTAATTCCACAGACATCGCTCTATCAGTGAGACCCCATGGAACAGACATAGCATCGCTGGTGTCACCCTAATAATAAATGACATATATTTTGAGGGAACAAAATGTATCAGTGATTCGTATTTCCGTGCAACTTAATGAACCGACTAAAAACAAAGGCTGAATGTACTGCCTATATTTTGAGGGAAACGCACTGTCTATTATTTAATTTGATCAGGTTAGGACAGCACATACAAACTGCATTTAGTCCAATAAAAATACAGGATATTATTAGGGTGATAAATAAAAGGCAGTTGCTCCATGACACATATATTTTGAGGGAAACACATTGACTATTATTTAATTTGATCAGGGCAGGGCAGGGCAGCACATACAAACTGCATTTAGTCCAATAAAATACATGATATTATTAGGGTGATAAATAAAAGGCAGTTGCTCCATGACACAAGAGCACTCTCTAGTGGAACAAAAACCTTTCGGCACCTGGTATTCCCAGGCAGTCTCCCATCCAAGTACTAACCAGGCCCGATCCTGCTTACCTTCCAAGATCAGACGAGATCAGGTATATTCAGGCTGGTATGGCCGTAAGCGCAGGAGCAACTCTTGGTACACTATATAAAGACATGAACAAAATGTATCAGTGATTCGAATTTCCGTGCAACCTAATGAACTGACTAAAAACAAATGCTGAATGTACTGCCTATATTTTGTGGGAAACGCTTTGTCTATAATTTAATTTGATCAGGTTAGGACAGCACATACAAACTGCATTTAGTCCAATAAAAATACATGATATTATTAGGGTGATAAATAAAAGGCAGTTGCTCCATGACACATATATTTTTAAAGAAACGCACTGTCTATTATTTAATTTGATCAGGGCAGGGCAGGGCAGCACATACAAACTGCATTTAGTCCAATAAAAATACATGATATTATTAAGGTGATAAATAAAAGGCAGTTGCTCCATGACACAAGAGCACTCTCTAGTGGAACAAAAAGCTTACAGCACCTGGTATTATCAGGCGGTGTCCCATCCTAGTACTAACCAGGCCGGATCCTGCTTAGCTTCCGAGATCGGACGAGATCAGGCATATTCAGGATGGTATGGCCGTAAGCGCAGGAGCAACTCTTGGTACACTATATAAAGACATGAACAAAATGTATCAGTGATTCGAATTTCCGTGCAACCTAATGAACTGACTAAAAACAAATGCTGAATGTACTGCCTATATTTTGTGGGAAACGCTTTGTCTATTATTTAATTTGATCAGGTTAGTACAGCACATACAAACTGCATTTAGTCCAATAAAAATACATGATATTATTAGGGTGATAAATAAAAGGCAGTTGCTCCATAGCATATATATTTTGTGGGAAACGCACTGTCTATTATTTAAATTGATCAAGTCAGGGCAGGGCAGCACATACAAACTGCATTTAGTCCAATAAAATACATGATATTATTAGGGTGATAAATAAAAGGCAGTTGCTCCATGACACAAGAGAACTCTCTAGTGGAACAAAAATCTTTAGCCACCTGGTATTCCCAGGCGGTCTCCCATCCAAGTAATAACCAGGCACAATCCTGCTTACCTTCCAAGATCAGACGAGATCGGGAGTATTCAGGCTGATATGGCCGTAAGTGAGGGAACAACTCTTGGTACACTATATAAAGTCAATGTGTCACTCACTCTGAAAGGGACACAGAAAAGTATCCACTTTGTGACACAAACTGAAGAAGCTCAACCCTTGCTTACATTTCCAATATATATATATATATATATATATATATATATATATATATATATATATATATATATATATATATATATATATATATATATATATATATATATATATATATATATATATATATATATTTGAGTCTTGTTGGGGGGGGGGGAAGAGGGCATATCCTATGTTGATTTATGACAAGTTCATTGACTAGGGCCCTATAAAATAGGCGTTGCGGACCGAATCACGGAATCCAGACATTAAACCGAAATTCAACAATATTCAAACATTTATTGAACTTAGTAAGAAATCAACTAAATCTATTCAACTTGTTAGAAAACGCATTCATTTGCCCAAGTCAATCATAAGACATGAAAAAAATGCATCAGTGATTCGTATTTCCATGAACTTTCTGAAACGGCACAGGAATGCCCCTGTCTGTGTGCATGTGTGCGGTGCGCGCGTATATCTACACTTTGTGTAGCCGTTAGCGATGATGCTAATGATAACCTTCTTCTGGTAGGGAAGGAATGGCTTTCCCCAAAACCTTCGCAAGTAAATGTTAACTACAAAGTAGCCTATGCCTGCCTGGCAGAATTATACTGTCGTATCGAGTGAGTGCTGGCAATTATTGCTGATAAACAAAGGAGTCCGCTCATACTGAATCATCGATCATAAGTTTATTCAGATCACAAGCTTCAGCATAAGTGACAGGTGACATGACACCCGGAGAGCGACGCCTCAGAATGGCCGCTCTGCCCTTTCTGTAGTCTAGCCCCTATTTATAAACAATGCAAAGAGATGCTCCCTCTTCTGGCCAATCACCAGTCTCCCCTGTCTACAACACACTTCCTGTCTGTTGTATGTGGCGTTACACTAAAACATTCCCTCTTGATACTAAAATCAACATTATTTCAGTTCCACTTAAAAAACATTTAACACCATCATAATCTCAATACACTACATTCCCCCCTTTCGAGACAAATTAAAAGTCTCGAAAACAAACAGAATAGGATTATGACTAGTAACAATTTATCTTATTGAGTATCTTTAACATTAAACCAAAAACATTATCCTCTAGAGTGTAAATACCTTTCTATGAAATATGAACAACTGTTTATGAAGTGTGAATACATTAATATGACATATGAACAAATCTTTATGGAGTGTAAGAGCGAAAAACTGTCCGGCAACCTTCCATCCATCAATCAAGACAGTAAAATTCTCTCACGGTCCCTCTGCCCCAGGCAACCACCTTCGGTACTCCAGATAAACTCATAAACCATGTAAATGCATTTGAAACTATGATGCAATTAAATACACATGTAAGCCCCTGCAAACAAAATCCTATCCAATAAATATCCATTGTAAGACTGGTCAACCCATTGGACCCTACAGTGAACCTCTCCCTGCCTAAACTCCTGTCCCTAAACATCACCGAAATAAACAAAAACATCTAAGATCCTCACATGTATTCAATAACATCAAATATCCTTCTACAAAAATTAATCCCTAAGAATATGACACAATTATGTATTACACATGTCTATATTTCATTGCAGACACTGGAATGTAGTCCACTACACTTCATCTCCCCGTAGTCTCCTCTTCCAATGGACTGTTGATGATGGAATCGGCCACACCCTCCTTGTTTCATCTCCTCCAGTCATATTGTCCCTGTTTGAGTATTTCAATCTCCATATGTTCCCCCAAATGCTTCTGAAAGGAAAGGAAAGACCAAACAGTATCTTTTGCAAAACAACACTTTCAAATTGACCATTAATATCAACTAAGAATATAAAAATGATATATAAATGATGTATGAATCACATTAACCTCTTCCCCCCTTGATTCATAAAATCATACTAAGAATCACACTAATATTGAAAAAATTGAAAAATGATCAAATAATCAAAAAGGATATTTATCCATCAGTAGTCCATCTTCATCCAGATCAGGAACAGTCAACACCGGCATTTGAGTGTTGTCTCCAGGCATCACTCTCCAACCTATCTCAATATCATAGCTTTCTCAAAGGTCAGTAACAAATTACAAACATCACACACAGTGTTATCAAAGCTGCCATTAAATGTAACCCATCACTGCCCCTACTGGCCTACCTGATCTTGCAACCAAGTCTTCTCAGATCTCCCAAACGCATCCCTTATATTCTTCAATGCATATATAACCCTAGTGATAATATCTGAACTATCTGGACTCAAAGTATAACTAACCTTATGTTACACCATACCATGGAAAAAGTCCCCCCTTCTCCCTTAGATTTATCCTTCAATGATAGGCTTGAAGACTATGACATGTAGCCATGTCTCTTTTCATCCAATTTCAAATATAGCTTCAGATTTCTGTGTCCGGTGCTACCCCTCTTATAATGGTAAAAACCTCATATGGAAGCTTCAACGTTGACATGTAACAACATCCTGTCCATCCATAGGGTAAGAATATATACTTTATCACCACAAACCCTCCAAAATTCCCCATAGTCACATTGTCAGGCAAAAGCTAATCTTTTAACCATCAAAGTCCTGCTTTTCTTACTAACTGGTACATAAAAAAAATAACCTATTTCTCATTACTACCCTTAAGGTCATGCATACCCAAAGTTATCATATAACATCACAATCTGATATTCCCATAAACATACCCCTTACCTCATATGTTTTATTAGAACCAAACAACTTTTAGCCCTCACTGCTTTCACCTCCAATACTTCAGTTACGCTGTTACCTGATTTTCCTTACCATCCAACAAATTCCCATAGGGTAATTCATTTAACCAAGAACACCTATACCTAGGCTTAAACAAATGTTTTGACAACGACATTATTTTATCTGTTACTGATTGTTGCTGATACCACAGTCATGACAAAGCATAAGATTGACACATACTTGATAGAGGTCGAACGACCGTCTCTAACATGTTTGATGCTGGAATTCTCACCAGACATGGAACCAAAGATTCCTACCTGCCATCTATCTCTAACTTTCACAACAGAAGAATCAAACTACATGCATTTAGTTTCTCTCTTCCCTAACGAGCGGTACTGCAGATACCTCTCCTTGTCTGTCATCAAAATCAAAGACCTCATCCTGTACCTCCATGATAGTATCACTATTTCAGATGAATCTTTATTGTTCTCTACTACTATCTGTTCTCCTATTTTAATCCTATTTGTCTTGCTACCTCCTTTAATTTCAGAAAAGTTGTTGTCGGTGTCATACTTCCTACATTTGCTATTGCCATCGTATCATTAATCCCTTCCAAAGTTACCATTAAAGTAGTTGACTTAGTTGATGTATCAACCTTAATTACTTCTAGTGCGAAAGTTCCCGTTATCCTCTGTGTATTATCTACTGTTGGAGTGACTTATTCTCCATAATTATCTCTAATAAGTATTTTTTCCCCAAAGAAAAGTTGTCTTTGCTTGTACTTCCATCTATCACCACTAGTGTCACTTTTTCCCAACTCTCAGTCCTATCTCTAATCCCTGACTTTCAAACTTTTGATTATAAAAAATACACCTATAATTACCTTGATCTCCCTGCTGGGAACTGTAACTATAGATACTCAATCACCCTCAATCTTCTCTTATCATTCAGCAACACATACTTTCTCAACGCATCTGCTCCTAACAGATCTAAACTCCTACCATATCTTCCCACTAAACTTTAAAATGTCCTTCACTACTGTTCTCTCTCTCTTACTACTAACTTTGAAACTTAGCTTACTGTCTTAGAGTTCCTTCAACCCTAGTTCTCCTAACTTATTTTAATCTAATCTTTTCTCTCATAACCTTTAAAAACTTTTTCCACTGATTTATTCACAAAATCCCTTTACCACCAAATTTTAGAATATGTGATTGGGAAAGTCCCCACCTGCCTTTGACTTCTTTACACACAGACTTGGCAAACGACTAAACACCTTTTAGCCTAGCCTGAAATCTCTTGGTGTAAGAATGTAACCCAGAATAACAGTCACCCCTTTTAACTTTATTTTTCAGACAGATTGTCTAATAGGCAGTCTAATAGATTATCATCCTTCCTATGATATTATCTTTTTAAGCAAATGATTCCCAAAAACCCTACTTTTTTAAATCTTCTACCAGACAGTCGTCTAGTGTACATCTTATTGTACAATTCAATTTACACCATGCATCTCTTCCCAACAATGCAATAGGTATATGCTCTAATATCAGTATCTTAAGAGTAATTAACTGTTTTACTACCTCAAATCCCTATCCTAATTAGTTAATTTTACATAGTGAGATGTTTAACCTCTTTAGGCTCAACACAGATAAGTTTTTACACTATTCACTATCACTTCTCATAGTCCTGTTTTTACTTCAATTGTTAGCTATTTTCTCTTCTTCTCTAATCGATGCTATCAGCTGGCACCCCCCTTTGTATCTTCTAGGCACTAACAGGTGATCTCGACTTGCTCCTTTATCTTCCTCTGTTGTTTTCTCCTGGCGCATTTCCATCACAGGTAAAGTGACCAACCTGTCCATAATTATAACAGTCTTCTGAAAGTTGCTGGAAGTGTAGCTGAAATCTTCCTCCTCCTTCTAAGCCTTCTCGTCCTCTTCCTCTCCAATTCTGTGTCTGTCCAGAAACTGGCTGTGGATATGGAACACCTGGTACCCCCCTTGGCTGGTACAATTGCATTTGATATTGTTCAGTTGAAGCTGTAACAGTGATTGTTGATTTGGTTCACTCTGATTCTTCATAACCAAAGCTTCTCTTCTCCTTCTTCTTCTCCAATTCTTGGGATCCTTTTCTCAGCAGTTTCTCCTCTTCTGTATCTTCAGCTGTGTTACTTCTTCTAAACTATTTGCTTTATCCAGGCATGATAAGCATCGGTCTATATCTCCTTCTATTTCTTCTGTGCCAGTCCTTGTAGGATAAAATCCTCTTGAACATAAAGCACCTTTAATCTCCAAATCTTCATCGCTTTCTTCATCTTTGCTTTCATCAGAGATCAAATCTCGTGTATCCTTCTTCCTTCAACTTCCATCAGAGATCAAATCTCTAGTATCCTTCTTCTTTCCTCTCTTGCCAACTTCCTTCTGATCACAGAGTCATATCCACCCATGACCTCTTCTCAATCACTCATCTTCATCATCCTCGTCTTCTTTAACCTCACTCTTCTCTTCCAGACATCTCATTTCCTTCCTTCTGGAGTTTTGGATTCATCTTTATCGTCGTTTCTGCTTGTCCTCTATCTATTATTCGTTCATCTCCATCTCTGATGCAACAATCACCCTCCTGGATGATCCCTGGAAGCTGAGGATAAACATCCCTAAGCTCTCCTTCCCTTAGCCTTATCTCTATAGCTTTGTTTATCTTATCGCTGGAATCTTTTATCAGTTTTTGTTTGAGAATGAAGGGCAACTTTTGTTTCACTTGCCGGATAACCTCGCAATACTTTAGTTAAAGGGTCACTATTTTGTACTATATCAATCGGTGTAATCACCTTCATATAGCCTTGCTGTCCTTTCTCCCCATTGTAACTACTCTTTTATATTCCTTTATTATGAATTATCTTATTTTAGACTATATAGCCTATGGCTTCCCCCCTGTAATTATTAATATAAACCTAACAACTTTTTTTTTTTTTTTTATAAATCAATTAAAAATCATGAATAATTAAAACCAATTTTAATTCCTATATCCTATGTCACCAATTTATCAATTAGTGTCTATCTTACCACAACCCATCAGGAAAGTAAATGTAAGTTAGTCAACTTCAAAGCAATCCCCAAAAACAAAGCCTGTAACCCCTTGCTCTATAACCCCTAATTATCTTAAATTTACAGAATAATGTCAGTCCTTGATTCCCAACACAACTCCAATCAAACCCCAGTGATGCACAGAGCCTCCAAAATGCAATTTTTAATGAAATAGTATTTGCCAAGCCTATGTGAAATTGTCATCTCAAAACCTTTTTTTTTGACTTGATCCTCTGTCGCGTCACGTGATGTCACGTCATCACTTCCTGTATCTCCTCTCTCCCCTCGCTTATCGTTCCTCTCATATGACAAGGGAACAAAGACACAGAAACAGATTTTAGTAGTTAATGCAATCACTGAGTTATTTCAACCATATTCAATATTCCTTCGTTTTGCATTCGCTCTAAGAATTAACTCAGGAAAAATTATAGATCGCTCAAAAACATTTTTATTTTATTTATTTATTTTAATCGTCATTTAATTCAGAACTAAATAGATCGCTCAAAAACATTTTATTTAATTTTAATCGTCTTCTAATTCAATTTATTATAATCCGTTACCATACATCTAATTTATAAATTCAATAGGTCACAAAACAAGTTTCATCTTTAACCATCCGCCGATGTAACAACTAGAATACTCGTGTCCAAATATCTCTTTGTCTGTGTGTTTCTCTGTCTCCCCCTGCAGCCCCCAACAGAAATATGACCCATTAGCAAAAACGTGTTGTAGTTTAGTACCGTAAACCAAAACGTGTCCTAATCACGTGCCATAAACTCCCCCTTTCTGTAGTGTAGTGTCGCAAAATGAAACGCATGCGCAAATGCATTCAAAAATACTTTTTCACCGTGGAAGGGAGATTTTAGATCTCTCCCCCCAACCAGACGGTTAACAGTCCAGCTGTAACTCCCGTTTCCCCCTCATAGTCAAACAACATTTAACAGCGCTCACAAAACATATAACCTGACTTACACACACAGAGACAAGTTTAAGAGACTTTAATCCATCGCAATGGGGTCTCTAAGGATATCCGTTAGCATGTAGCACGCAACACAATTAGCATTTAGCATTAGAATTAGCCTTAGCCGCTATGTACCACGTGGCCTGACACACAATCAAGCATTTAGAATTAGCCTTTAGCTAACTGCGGCCTACCATGCAAATAAATATCCTGCATTGTGCCCAAATCATTATCCATCATTATCCATATCTCCGCCTAACTTTATGCTGCCTTGAGTTCTGGATAATTATATGAGCGGTTACCCCAAACGAATAATCCGTCAACTATAAGATGAGCATAACATACAATATCATCGTCCAGCTCATGGTTCCCAGAACCAACCTGACAAAGTCTAATACGTCGCCGAGGATTTGTAGCCCACTCCTGCGAGTCGCCTTGTTTCGAGGTCTTTCCAGATTCACAATGCCCTAAATATGTATACGTATTCCAGCTTTTATTCACTACCAATCCATTGTTCTAGACTTCCTATTATTTACCGTTTACCCATCAACCAAATTTAGAATATTTATTTCAGACTCCTAGTCAACAGCAATAACGCCACCCGAGGCACGGTCGTAATGGTACATTCCTCCAGTGTACACAAGCAGTAACAAAACTAACAACTTAGCTGTGAGGAACACTCACCCTTGTCTGGTCATGACTCCAGACCGAGTTAGCTTGAGTTAGCTTGGCGGCTACTAATGCAGCAGAGGAGAGATGCAGACCAGCCCCACGTTGGGCGCCATTTGTCGTATCGAGTGAGTGGTGGCAATTATTGCTGATAAACAAAGGAGTCCGCTCATACTGAATCCTCGATCATAAGTTTATTCAGATCACAAGCTTCAGCATAAGTGACAGGTGACATGACACCCGGAGAGCGACGCCTCAGAATGGCCGCTCTGCCCTTTCTGTAGTCTAGCCCCTATTTATAAACAATGCAAAGAGATGCTCCCTCTTCTGGCCAATCACCAGTCTCCCCTGTCTACAACACACTTCCTGTCTGTTGTATGTGGCGTTACACTAAAACATTCCCTCTTGATACTAAAATCAACATTATTTCAGTTCCACTTAAAAAACATTTAACACCATCATAATCTCAATACACTACAATACCGTGATCATTTGCATCACTCCAGTGTCCATTTGTTCTACAGCAACACCGCTTAACCAAACAAAGGTCTCTTCCTGGTGCACGCTTGCATTTAAGGGTAACTACACCCCAAAATCTAAATGTCTTACATTTTTCCCAGACATCACAAATGGTCACCTGATAGGGTTTAAACATTGTTGTGGACATAGAACATCCAATTGTGCTGTTTTGCTATTAAAAAGGTGTACTTTTGAGAGCGAAAACCTGCCAAAACAGGGACAAACGGTCAACGGGGAAATCTAAACGGAGAAAAGGGAACTTGGGAATTAACGGAATCAGGCAAAACATTGAAGGGATTTTATAGTGCCCTAATGGACTACAGACATTGACTGTCTCCTAGACTAAAAACAAAGGCTGCATGTACTGCCTATAATTTGAGGGAAACACACTGTCCATTATTTGATTTGATCAGGGCAGGGCAGCACACACAAACTTCATTTAGTCCAATAACAATCCATGATATTATTAGGGTGATAAATAAAAGGCAGTTGCTCCATGACACAAGAGCACGCTCTACTGGGACAAAAAGCTTACAGCACCTGGTATTCCCAGGCGGTCCTCCATCCAAGTACTAACCAAGCCCAACCCTGATTAGCTTCCGAGATCGGACGAGATCGGGCGTATTCAGGCTGGTATGGCCGTAAGCGAGGGAACAACTCTTGGTACACTATATAAAGTCAATGTGTCACTCACTCTGAAAGGGAAACAGAAACGTATCCACTTTGTGACACAAACTGAAGAAGCTCAACCCTTGCTTACATTTCCAATATATATATATATATATATGAGTCTTGTTGGGGGGGGGGAAGAGGGCATATCCTATGTTGATTTATGACAAGTTCATTGAATAGGGCCCTATAAAATAGGCGTTGCGGACCGAATCACGGAATCCAGACATTAAACCGAAATTCAACAATATTCAAACATTTATTGAACTTAGTAAGAAATCAACTAAATCTATTCAACTTGTTAGAAAACGCATTCATTTGCCCAAGTCAATCATAAGACATGAACAAAATGCATCAGTGATTCGTATTTCCATGAACTTTCTGGCACAGGAATGCCCCTGTCTGTGTGCATGTGTGCGGTGCGCGCGTATGTCTACACTTTGTGTAGCCGTTAGCGATGATGCTAATGATAACCTTCTTCTGGTAGGGAAGGAATGGCTTTCCCCAAAACCTTCGCAAGTAAATGTTAACTACAAAGTAGCCTATGCCTGCATGGCAGAATAATACCGTGATCATTTGCATCACTCCAGTGGCCATTTGTTCTACAGCAACACAGCTTAACCAAACAAAGGTCTCTTCCTGGTGCACGCTTGCATTTAAGGGTAACTACACCCCAAAATCTAAATGTCTTACATTTTTCCCAGACCTAAAAAATGGTCACCTGATAGGGTTTAAACATTGTTGTGGACATAGAACATCCAATTGTGCTGTTTTGCTATTAAAAAGGTGTACTTTTGAGAGCGAAAACCTGCCAAAACAGGGACAAACGGTCAACGGGGAAATCTAAACGGAGAAAAGGGAACTTGGGAATTAACAGAATCAGGCAAAACATTGAAGGGATTTTATAGTGCCCTAATGGACTACAGACATTGACTGTCTCCTAGACTAAAAACAAAGGCTGCATGTACTGCCCATATTTTGAGGGAAACGCACTGTCCATTATTTGATTTGATCAGGGCAGGGCAGCACACACAAACTGCATTTAGTCCAATAACAATCCATGATATTGTTAGGGTGATAAATAAAAGGCAGTTGCTCCATGACACAAGAGCACGCTCTACTGGGACAAAAAGCTTACAGCACCTGGTATTCCCAGGCGGTCTCCCATCCAAGTACTAACCAGGCCCGACCCTGCTTAGCTTCCAAGATCGGACGAGATCGGGCGTATTCAGGCTGGTATGGCCGTAAGCGAGGGAACAACTCTTGGTACACTATATAAAGTCAATGTGTCACTCACTCTGAAAGGGACACAGAAACGTATCCACTTTGTGACACAAACTGAAGAAGCTCAACCCTTGCTTACATTTCCAATATATATATATATATATATATATCTATATATATATATATATATATATTTGAGTCTTGTTGGGGGGGGGGGGGGGGGGAGAGGGCATATCCTATGTTGATTTATGACAAGTGCATTGACTAGGGCCCTATAAAATAGGCGTTGCGGACCGAATCACGGAATCCAGACATTAAACCGAAATTCAACAATATTCAAACATTTATTGAACTTAGTAGGAAATCAACTAAATCTATTCAACTTGTTAGAAAACGCATTCATTTGCCCAAGTCAATCATAAGACATGAACAAAATGCATCAGTGATTCGTATTTCCATGAACTTTCTGGCACGGCACAGGAATGCCCCTGTCTGTGTGCATGTGTGCGGTGCGCGCGTATGTCTACACTTTGTGTAGCCGTTAGCGATGATGCTAATGATAACCTTCTTCTGGTAGGGAAGGAATGGCTTTCCCCAAAACCTTCGCAAGTAAATGTTAACTACAAAGTAGCCTATGCCTGCCTGGCAGAATAATACCGTGATCATTTGCATCACTCCAGTGGCCATTTGTTCTACAGCAACACAGCTTAACCAAACAAAGGTCTCTTCCTGGTGCACGCTTGCATTTAAGGGTAACTACACCCCAAAATCTAAATGTCTTACATTTTTCCCAGACCTAAAAAATGGTCACCTGATAGGGTTTAAACATTGTTGTGGACATAGAACATCCAATTGTGCTGTTTTGCTATTAAAAAGGTGTACTTTTGAGAGCGAAAACCTGCCAAAACAGGGACAAACGGTCAACGGGGAAATCTAAACGGAGAAAAGGGAACTTGGGAATTAACGGAATCAGGCAAAACATTGAAGGGATTTTATAGTGCCCTAATGGACTACAGACATTGACTGTCTCCTAGACTAAAAACAAAGGCTGCATGTACTGCCCATATTTTGAGGGAAACGCACTGTCCATTATTTGATTTGATCAGGGCAGGGCAGCACACACAAACTGCATTTAGTCCAATAACAATCCATGATATTGTTAGGGTGATAAATAAAAGGCAGTTGCTCCATGACACAAGAGCACGCTCTACTGGGACAAAAAGCTTACAGCACCTGGTATTCCCAGGCGGTTTCCCATCCAAGTACTAACCAGGCCCGACCCTGCTTAGCTTCCAAGATCGGACGAGATCGGGCGTATTCAGGCTGGTATGGCCGTAAGCGAGGGAACAACTCTTGGTACACTATATAAAGTCAATGTGTCACTCACTCTGAAAGGGACACAGAAACGTATCCATTTTGTGACACAAACTGAAGAAGCTCAACCCTTGCTTACATTTCCAATATATATATATATATATATATATATATATATATATATATATATATATATATTTGAGTCTTGTTGGGGTGGGGGAAGAGGGCATATCCTATGTTGATTTATGACAAGTTCATTGACTAGGGCCCTATAAAATAGGCGTTGCGGACCGAATTACGGAATCCAGACATTAAACCGAAATTCAACAATATTCAAACATTTATTGAACTTAGTAAGAAATCAACTAAATCTATTCAACTTGTTAGAAAACGCATTCATTTGCCCAAGTCAATCATAAGACATGAACAAAATGCATCAGTGATTCGTATTTCCATGAACTTTCTGAAACGGCACAGGAATGCCCCTGTCTGTGTGCATGTGTGCGGTGCGCGCGTATATCTACACTTTGTGTAGCCGTTAGCGATGATGCTAATGATAACCTTCTTCTGGTAGGGAAGGAATGGCTTTCCCCAAAACCTTCGCAAGTAAATGTTAACTACAAAGTAGCCTATGCCTGCCTGGCAGAATTATACCGTGATCATTTGCATCACTCCAGTGGCCATTTGTTCTACAGCAACACCGCTTAACCAAACAAAGGTCACTTCCTGGTGCACGCTTGCATTTAAGGGTAACTACACCCCAAAATCTAAATGTCTTACATTTTTCCCAGACCTCACAAATGGTCACCTGATAGGGTTTAAACATAGTTGTGGACATAGAACATCCAATTGTGCTGTTTTGCTATTAAAAAGGTGTACTTTTGAGAGCGAAAACCTGCCAAAACAGGGACAAACGGTCAACGGGGAAATCTAAACGGAGAAAAGGGAACTTGGGAATTAACGGAATCAGGCAAAACATTGAAGGGATTTTATAGTGCCCTAATGGACTACAGACATTGACTGTCTCCTAGACTAAAAACAAAGGCTGCATGTACTGCCTATATAATTGAGGGAAACGCACTGTCCATTATTTGATTTGATCAGGGCAGGGCAGCACACACAAACTGCATTTAGTCCAATAACAATCCATGATATTATTAGGGTGATAAATAAAAGGCAGTTGCTCCATGACACAAGAGCACGCTCTACTGGGACAAAAACCTTACAGCACCTGGTATTCCCAGGCGGTCTCCCATCCAAGTACTAACCAGGCCCGACCCTGCTTAGCTTCCGAGATCGGACGAGATCGGGCGTATATATATATTTTTTTTTTTTTTTTTTTTTTAAAGAATTAACCCATCATAGCTTTTTACAGCTTATATTTTTTTACATATCATAGCTTCATATTTCACATCACATCTCATAGCTTCACAGCTTATTTTTACATATCATAGCTTCATATTTCACATCTCATAGCTTCACAGCTTATTTTTACATATCATAGCTTCATATTTCACATCACATCTTCACATCTCATAGCTTCACAGCTTATTTTTTACATATCATAGCTTCATATTTCACATCACATCTTCACAGCTTATTTTTTTACATATCATAGCTTCATATTTCACATCTCAGCCTATAACGCAGATTATCAGTCCACGTCATAGCTTCTTACATGCTTTTTACAGCAACTGGTATTCCAAGGTGGTCCCCCATCCAAGTACTAACCAGCCCTAAACCTGCTTAGCTTCCGAGATCTGACGAGATCGGGCGTATTCAGGCTGGTATGGCCGTAAGTGAGGGAACAACTCATGGTACACTATATAAAGTCAATGTGTCACTCACTCTGAAAGGGACACAGAAACGTATCCACTTTGTGACACAAACTGAAGAAGCTCAACCCTTGCCTACATTTCCAATATATATATATATATATATATATATATATTTGAGTCTTGTTGGGGGGGGGGGTGAGGGCATATCCTATGTTGATTTATGACAAGTTCATTGACTAGGGCCCTATAAAATAGGCGTTGTGGACCGAATCACGGAATCCAGACATTAAACCGAAATTCAACAATATTCAAACATTTATTGAACTTAGTAAGAAATCAACTAAATCTATTCAACTTGTTAGAAAACGCATTCATTTGCCCAAGTCAATCATAAGACATGAACAAAATGCATCAGTGATTCGTATTTCCATGAACTTTCTGGCACGGCACAGGAATGCCCCTGTCTGTGTGCATGTGTGCGGTGCGCGCGTATGTCTACACTTTGTGTAGCCGTTAGCGATGATGCTAATGATAACCTTTTTCTGGTAGGGAAGGAATGGCTTTCCCCAAAACCTTCGCAAGTAAATGTTAACTACAAAGTAGCCTATGCCTGCCTGGCAGAATTATACCGTGATCATTTGCATCACTCCAGTGGCCATTTGTTCTACAGCAACACCGCTTAACCAAACAAAGGTCTCTTCCTGGTGCACGCTTGCATTTAAGGGTAACTACACCCCAAAATCTAAATGTCTTACATTTTTCCCAGACCTCACAAATGGTCACATGATAGGGTTTAAACATAGTTGTGGACATAGAACATCCAATTGTGCTGTTTTGCTATTAAAAAGGTGTACTTTTGAGAGCGAAAACCTGCCAAAACAGGGACAAACGGTCAACGGGGAAATCTAAACGGAGAAAAGGGAACTTGGGAATTAACGGAATCAGGCAAAACATTGAAGGGATTTTATAGTGCCCTAATGGACTACAGACATTGACTGTCTCCTAGACTAAAAACAAAGGCAGCATGTACTGCCTATATTTTGAGGGAAACGCACTGTCCATTATTTGATTTGATCAGGGCAGGGCAGCACACACAAACTGCATTTAGTCCAATAACAATCCATGATATTATTAGGGTGATAAATAAAAGCCAGTTGCTCCATGACACAAGAGCACGCTCTACTGGGACAAAAAGCTTACAGCACCTGGTATTCCCAGCCAGTCTCCCATCCAAGTACTAACCAGGCCCGACCATGTTTAGCTTCCAAGATCGGACGAGATCAGGCGTATTCAGGCTGGTATGGCCGTAAGCAAGGGAACAACTCTTGGTACACTATATAAAGTCAATGTGTCACTCACTCTGAAAGGGACACAGAAACGTATCCACTTTGTGACACAAACTGAAGAAGCTCAACCCTTGCTTACATTTCCAATATATATATATATATATATATTTGAGTCTTGTTGGGGGGGGGGGGTAGAGAGCTTATCCTATGTTGATTTATGACAAGTTCATTGACTAGGGCCCTATAAAATAGGCGTTGCGGACCGAATCATGGAATCCAGACATTAAACCGAAATTCAACAATATTCAAACATTTATTGAACTTAGTAAGAAATCAACTAAATCTATTCAACTTGTTAGAAAACGCATTCATTTGCCCAAGTCAATCATAAGACATGAACAAAATGCATCAGTGATTCGTATTTCCATGAACTTTCTGGCACGGCACAGGAATGCCCCTGTCTGTGTGCATGTGTGCGGTGCGCGCGTATGTCTACACTTTGTGTAGCCGTTAGCGATGATGCTAATGATAACCTTCTTCTGGTAGGGAAGGAATGGCTTTCCCCAAAACCTTCGCAAGTAAATGTTAACTACAAAGTAGCCTATGCCTGCCTGGCAGAATTATACCGTGATCATTTGCATCACTCCAGTGGCCATTTGTTCTACAGCAACACCGCTTAACCAAACAAAGGTCTCTTCCTGGTGCACGCTTGCATTTAAGAGTAACTACACCCCAAAATCTAAATGTCTTACATTTTTCCCAGACCTCACAAATGGTCACCTGATAGGGTTTAAACATTGTTGTGGACATAGAACATCCAATTGTGCTGTTTTGCTATTAAAAAGGTGTACTTTTGAGAGCGAAAACCTGCCAAAACAGGGACAAACGGTCAACGGGGAAATCTAAACGGAGAAAAGGGAACTTGGGAATTAACGGAATCAGGCAAAACATTGAAGGGATTTTATAGTGCCCTAATGGACTACAGACATTGACTGTCTCCTAGACTAAAAACAAAGGCTGCATGTACTGCCTATATTTTGAGGGAAACGCACTGTCCATTATTTGATTTGATCAGGGCAGGGCAGCACACACAAACTGCATTTAGTCCAATAACAATCCATGATATTATTAGGGTGATAAATAAAAGGCAGTTGCTCCATGATACAAGAGCACGCTCTACTGGGACAAAAAGCTTACAGCACCTGGTATTCCCATGCGGTCTCCCATCCAAGTATTAACCTGGCCAGACCCTGCTTAGCTTCCGAGATCGGACGAGATCGGGAGTATTCAGGCTGGTATTGCCATAAGCGAGGGAACAACTCTTGGTACACTATATAAAGTCAATGTGTCACTCACTCTGAAAGGGACACAGAAACGTATCCACTTTGTGACACAAACTGAAGAAGCTCAACCCTTGCTTACATTTCCAATATATATATATATATATATATATATATATATATATATATATATATATATATATATATATATATATATATTGAGTCTTGTTGGGGGGGGGGGGGGGGGGAGAGGGCATATCCTATGTTGATTTATGACAAGTTCATTGACTAGGGCCCTATAAAATAGGCGTTGCGGACCGAATCACGGAATCCAGACATTAAACCGAAATGCAACAATATTCAAACAGTTATTGAACTTAGTAAGAAATCAACTAAATCTATTCAACTTGTTAGAAAACGCATTCATTTGCCCAAGTCAATCATAAGACATGAACAAAATGCATCAGTGATTCGTATTTCCATGAACTATCTGGCACGGCACAGGAATGCCCCTGTCTGTGTGCATGTGTGCGGTGCGCGTGTATGTCTACACTTTGTGTAGCCGTTAGCGATGATGCTAATGATAACCTTCTTCTGGTAGGGAAGGAATGGCTTTCCCCAAAACCTTCGCAAGTAAATGTTAACTACAAAGTAGCCTATGCCTGCCTGGCAGAATTATACCGTGATCATTTGCATCACTCCAGTGGCCATTTGTTCTACAGCAACACCGCTTAACCAAACAAAGGTCTCTTCCTGGTGCACGCTTGCATTTAAGGGTAACTACACCCCAAAATCTAAATGTCTTACATTTTTCCCAGACCTCACAAATGCTCACTTGATAGGGTTTAAACATTGTTGTGGACATAGAACATCCAATTGTGCTGTTTTGCTATTAAAAAGGTGTACTTTTGAGAGCGAAAACCTGCCAAAACAGGGACAAACGGTCAACGGGGAAATCTAAACGGAGAAAAGGGAACTTGGGAATTAACGGAATCAGGCAAAACATTGAAGGGATTTTATAGTGCCCTAATGGACTACAGACATTGACTGTCTCCTAGACTAAAAACAAAGGCTGCATGTACTGCCTATATAATTGAGGGAAACGCACTGTCCATTATTTGATTTGATCAGGGCAGGGCAGCACACACAAACTGCATTTAGTCCAATAACAATCCATGATATTATTAGGGTGATAAATAAAAGGCAGTTGCTCCATGACACAAGAGCACGCTCTACTGGGACAAAAACCTTACAGCACCTGGTATTCCCAGGCGGTCTCCCATCCAAGTACTAACCAGGCCCGACCCTGCTTAGCTTCCGAGATCGGACGAGATCGGGCGTATATTTTTTTTTTTTTTTTTTTTTTTTTAAAGTATTAACCCATCATAGCTTTTTACAGCTTATATTTTTTTACATATCATAGCTTCATATTTCACATCACATCTTCACAGCTTATTTTTACATATCATAGCTTCATATTTCACATCTCATAGCTTCACAGCTTATTTTTACATATCATAGCTTCATATTTCACATCACATCTTCACATCTCATAGCTTCACAGCTTATTTTTTACATATCATAGCTTCATATTTCACATCACATCTTCACAGCTTATTTTTTTACATATCATAGCTTCATATTTCACATCTCAGCCTATAACGCAGATTATCAGTCCACGTCATAGCTTCTTACATGCTTCTTACAGCAACTGGTATTCCAAGGTGGTCCCCCATCCAAGTACTAACCAGCCCTAAACCTGCTTAGCTTCCGAGATCTGACGAGATCGGGCGTATTCAGGCTGGTATGGCCGTAAGTGAGGGAACAACTCATGGTACACTATATAAAGTCAATGTGTCACTCACTCTGAAAGGGACACAGAAACGTATCCACTTTGTGACACAAACTGAAGAAGCTCAACCCTTGCCTACATTTCCAATATATATATATATATATATATATTTGAGTCTTGTTGGGGGGGGGGGGGAGAGGGCATATCCTATGTTGATTTATGACAAGTTCATTGACTAGGGCCCTATAAAATAGGCGTTGTGGACCGAATCACGGAATCCAGACATTAAACCGAAATTCAACAATATTCAAACATTTATTGAACTTAGTAAGAAATCAACTAAATCTATTCAACTTGTTAGAAAACGCATTCATTTGCCCAAGTCAATCATAAGACATGAACAAAATGCATCAGTGATTCGTATTTCCATGAACTTTCTGGCACGGCACAGGAATGCCCCTGTCTGTGTGCATGTGTGCGGTGCGCGCGTATGTCTACACTTTGTGTAGCCGTTAGCGATGATGCTAATGATAACCTTCTTCTGGTAGGGAAGGAATGGCTTTCCCCAAAACCTTCGCAAGTAAATGTTAACTACAAAGTAGCCTATGCCTGCCTGGCAGAATTATACCGTGATCATTTGCATCACTCCAGTGGCCATTTGTTCTACAGCAACACCGCTTAACCAAACAAAGGTCTCTTCCTGGTGCACGCTTGCATTTAAGGGTAACTACACCCCAAAATCTAAATGTCTTACATTTTTCCCAGACCTCACAAATGGTCACATGATAGGGTTTAAACATAGTTGTGGACATAGAACATCCAATTGTGCTGTTTTGCTATTTAAAAGGTGTACTTTTGAGAGCGAAAACCTGCCAAAACAGGGACAAACGGTCAACGGGGAAATCTAAACGGAGAAAAGGGAACTTGGGAATTAACGGAATCAGGCAAAACATTGAAGGGATTTTATAGTGCCCTAATGGACTACAGACATTGACTGTCTCCTAGACTAAAAACAAAGGCAGCATGTACTGCCTATATTTTGAGGGAAACGCACTGTCCATTATTTGATTTGATCAGGGCAGGGCAGCACACACAAACTGCATTTAGTCCAATAACAATCCATGATATTATTAGGGTGATAAATAAAAGCCAGTTGCTCCATGACACAAGAGCACGCTCTACTGGGACAAAAAGCTTACAGCACCTGGTATTCCCAGCCAGTCTCCCATCCAAGTACTAACCAGGCCCGACCATGCTTAGCTTCCAAGATCGGACGAGATCAGGCGTATTCAGGCTGGTATGGCCGTAAGCAAGGGAACAACTCTTGGTACACTATATAAAGTCAATGTGTCACTCACTCTGAAAGGGACACAGAAACGTATCCACTTTGTGACACAAACTGAAGAAGCTCAACCCTTGCTTACATTTCCAATATATATATATATATATATATTTGAGTCTTGTTGGGGGGGGGGGGAGAGGGCATATCCTATGTTGATTTATGACAAGTTCATTGACTAGGGCCCTATAAAATAGGCTTTGCGGACCGAATCATGGAATCCAGACATTAAACCGAAATTCAACAATATTCAAACATTTATTGAACTTAGTAAGAAATCAACTAAATCTATTCAACTTGTTAGAAAACGCATTCATTTGCCCAAGTCAATCATAAGACATGAACAAAATGCATCAGTGATTCGTATTTCCATGAACTTTCTGGCACGGCACAGGAATGCCCCTGTCTGTGTGCATGTGTGCGGTGCGCGCGTATGTCTACACTTTGTGTAGCCGTTAGCGATGATGCTAATGATAACCTTCTTCTGGTAGGGAAGGAATGGCTTTCCCCAAAACCTTCGCAAGTAAATGTTAACTACAAAGTAGCCTATGCCTGCCTGGCAGAATTATACCGTGATCATTTGCATCACTCCAGTGGCCATTTCTTCTACAGCAACACCGCTTAACCAAACAAAGGTCTCTTCCTGGTGCACGCTTGCATTTAAGGGTAACTACACCCCAAAATCTAAATGTCTTACATTTTTCCCAGACCTCACAAATGGTCACCTGATAGGGTTTAAACATTGTTGTGGACATAGAACATCCAATTGTGCTGTTTTGCTATTAAAAAGGTGTACTTTTGAGAGCGAAAACCTGCCAAAACAGGGACAAACGGTCAACGGGGAAATCTAAACGGAGAAAAGGGAACTTGGGAATTAACGGAATCAGGCAAAACATTGAAGGGATTTTATAGTGCCCTAATGGACTACAGACATTGACTGTCTCCTAGACTAAAAACAAAGGCTGCATGTACTGCCTATATTTTGAGGGAAACGCACTGTCCATTATTTGATTTGATCAGGGCAGGGCAGCACACACAAACTGCATTTAGTCCAATAACAATCCATGATATTATTAGGGTGATAAATAAAAGGCAGTTGCTCCATGACACAAGAGCACGCTCTACTGGGACAAAAAGCTTACAGCACCTGGTACTCCCAGGCGGTCTACCATCCAAGTACTAACCAGGCCCGACCCTGCTTAGCTTCCGAGATCGGACGAGATCGGGCGTATTCAGGCTGGTATGGCCGTAAGTGAGGGAACAACTCTTGGTACACTATATAAAGTCAATGTGTCACTCACTCTGAAAGGGACACAGAAACGTATCCACTTTGTGACACAAACTGAAGAACCTCAACCCTTGCTTACATTTCCAATATATAGATATATATTTGAGTCTTGGTGGGGGGGGGTGGGGGGGGGGGGGAGGGCATATCCTATGTTGATTTATGACAAGTTCATTGACTAGGGCCCTATAAAATAGGCGTTGCGGACCGAATCATGGAATCCAGACATTAAACCGAAATTCAACAATATTCAAACATTTATTGAACTTAGTAAGAAATCAACTAAATCTATTCAACTTGTTAGAAAACGCATTCATTTGCCCAAGTCAATCATAAGACATGAACAAAATGCATCAGTGATTCGTATTTCCATGAACTTTCTGGCACGGCACAGGAATGCCCCTGTCTGTGTGCATGTGTGCGGTGCGCGCGTATGTCTACACTTTGTGTAGCCGTTAGCGATGATGCTAATGATAACCTTCTTCTGGTAGGGAAGGAATGGCTTTCCCCAAAACCTTCGCAAGTAAATGTTAACTACAAAGTAGCCTATGCCTGCCTGGCAGAATTATACCGTGATCATTTGCATCACTCCAGTGGCCATTTGTTCTACAGCAACACCGCTTAACCAAACAAAGGTCTCTTCCTGGTGCACGCTTGCATTTAAGGGTAACTACACCCCAAAATCTAAATGTCTTACATTTTTCCCAGACCTCACAAATGGTCACCTGATAGGGTTTAAACATAGTTGTGGACATAGAACCTCCAATTGTGCTGTTTTGCTATTAAAAAGGTGTACATTTGAGAGCGAAAACCTGCCAAAACAGGGACAAACGGTCAACGGGGAAATCTAAACGGAGAAAAGGGAACTTGGGAATTAACGGAATCAGGCAAAACATTGAAGGGATTTTATAGTGCCCTAATGGACTACAGACATTGACTGTCTCCTAGACTAAAAACAAAGGCTGCATGTACTGCCTATATTTTGAGGGAAACGCACTGTCCATTATTTGATTTTATCAGGGCAGGGCAGCACACACAAACTGCATTTAGTCCAATAACAATCCATGATATTATTAGGGTGATAAATAAAAGGCAGTTGCTCCATGATACAAGAGCACGCTCTACTGGGACAAAAAGCTTACAGCACCTGGTATTCCCATGCGGTCTCCCATCCAAGTATTAACCTGGCCAGACCCTGCTTAGCTTCCGAGATCGGACGAGATCGGGAGTATTCAGGCTGGTATTGCCATAAGCGAGGGAACAACTCTTGGTACACTATATAAAGTCAATGTGTCACTCACTCTGAAAGGGACACAGAAACGTATCCACTTTGTGACACAAACTGAAGAAGCTCAACCCTTGCTTACATTTCCAATATATATATATATATATATATATATATATATATATATATATATATATTTGAGTCTTGTTGGGGGGGGGGGGGGGGGAGGGCATATCCTATGTTGATTTATGACAAGTTCATTGACTAGGGCCCTATAAAATAGGCGTTGCGGACCGAATCACGGAATCCAGACATTAAACCGAAATGCAACAATATTCAAACAGTTATTGAACTTAGTAAGAAATCAACTAAATCTATTCAACTTGTTAGAAAACGCATTCATTTGCCCAAGTCAATCATAAGACATGAACAAAATGCATCAGTGATTCGTATTTCCATGAACTATCTGGCACGGCACAGGAATGCCCCTGTCTGTGTGCATGTGTGCGGTGCGCGCGTATGTCTACACTTTGTGTAGCCGTTAGCGATGATGCTAATGATAACCTTCTTCTGGTAGGGAAGGAATGGCTTTCCCCAAAACCTTCGCAAGTAAATGTTAACTACAAAGTAGCCTATGCCTGCCTGGCAGAATTATACCGTGATCATTTGCATCACTCCAGTGGCCATTTGTTCTACAGCAACACCGCTTAACCAAACAAAGGTCTCTTCCTGGTGCACGCTTGCATTTAAGGGTAACTACACCCCAAAATCTAAATGTCTTACATTTTTCCCAGACCTCACAAATGCTCACTTGATAGGGTTTAAACATAGTTGTGGACATAGAACCTCCAATTGTGCTGTTTTGCTATTAAAAAGGTGTACATTTGAGAGCGAAAACCTGCCAAAACAGGGACAAACGGTCAACGGGGAAATCTAAACGGAGAAAAGGGAACTTGGGAATTAACGGAATCAGGCAAAACATTGAAGGGATTTTATAGTGCCCTAATGGACTACAGACATTGACTGTCTCCTAGACTAAAAACAAAGGCTGCATGTACTGCCTATATTTTGAGGGAAACGCACTGTCCATTATTTGATTTTATCAGGGCAGGGCAGCACACACAAACTGCATTTAGTCCAATAACAATCCATGATATTATTAGGGTGATAAATAAAAGGCAGTTGCTCCATGATACAAGAGCACGCTCTACTGGGACAAAAAGCTTACAGCACCTGGTATTCCCATGCGGTCTCCCATCCAAGTATTAACCTGGCCAGACCCTGCTTAGCTTCCGAGATCGGACGAGATCGGGAGTATTCAGGCTGGTATTGCCATAAGCGAGGGAACAACTCTTGGTACACTATATAAAGTCAATGTGTCACTCACTCTGAAAGGGACACAGAAACGTATCCACTTTGTGACACAAACTGAAGAAGCTCAACCCTTGCTTACATTTCCAATATATATATATATATATATATATATATATATATATATATATATATATATATATATATTGAGTCTTGTTGGGGGGGGGGGGGGGGGAGGGCATATCCTATGTTGATTTATGACAAGTTCATTGACTAGGGCCCTATAAAATAGGCGTTGCGGACCGAATCACGGAATCCAGACA